>NW_020867286.1:0-29017 GCF_003369695.1 Bos indicus x Bos taurus | reverse complement strand
TTCTTATCTTACTAAAATTGTTCTGGCTAGGATTTCCAGTATTTTGGTGAATAGGAAAGACATAGGGCACACATAAAGAAAATTATAAATAAAAGAGCAACCATTACCATTTATACCACAGAATACAAAATATCCTAAGACATTACTATCAACAATTATATATCAACAGTTTGGAAAACTTGGAAGAAATGGCTACATTCCTACAAACCTATTACCTGCCAAGATTGAATTGTGAATAAATAGAAAATCTTCACATATAAATAACAAGTAATGAGATTGAATCTTAATCAAAAATTTTCTAAAAAAGAAAATCTTAGGAACAGAATGCTCTCACTGGTGAATTCTAAAAGCATTTCAAGAAATTAATATCAACCATTTCATACTTTTCTAAAAAAATTAAGAAGAGGGAACTTTTTCAAATTGATTTTATAAGGCCAACCTTATTGTAGCACCAAACTCAGTTAAGAAAAACACAAGAAAAGAAATTTTAATAGAGGCCAGTATCCTAGGTGAATATAGCTGCAGAATTTTTCAGCAAAATGCTAGCAAAACAATTCAATAGTGCCTTAAAACGAATCAGATCCTATAATTGGGGAGAACTTATCCCTGGATGCTATCTGAGGACTGGGAGTAATACTTAAATAGTTCACAGAAGAACTGTACATAAAGGTGTTAATGACCCGGATAACCATGACAGTGTGATCACTCACCTAGAAACCAGTCAGCATGGAGTGTAAAGTCAAGTGGGTCTCAGGAAGTATTGCTACGGACAAAGCTAGTGAAGGTGATAGAAACCAGCTGAACTATTTCAAATCCTAAAATAGATGCTGTTAAAGTGCTTACTCAATATGCCAGCAAATTTGGAAAACTCAACAATGGCCACCGGACTGGAAAGTCAGTTTTCAATCCAATCCCAAAGAAGAGCAATGCCAAATGTTCAACTACTGAACAAGGGCATTCATTTCACATGCTAGCAAACTAATGCTCAAAATCCTTCAAGCTGGGCATCAATAGTATGTGAACTGAGAACTTCCAGATGACAAACTGGATTTAGAAAAGGCAAAGGACCAGAGATCAATTGCCAACATCCGTTGGATCCTAGAAAAAGCAAGGGGATTCCAGAAAAGCATCTACTTCTGTTTCATGGCCTATGCTAAAGACTTTGAAGCAACAGTTAGAACCAGACATGGAACAACAGACTGGTTCAAAATTGGAAAAGGAGTACAATCAAGGCTGTATATTGTCAACCTGCTTATGTAATATATATGCAATGTACATCATGTGAAATGCTGGGCTTGGATGAATCATAAGCTGAAATCAAGATTGCCAGGAGAAATATCAGTAATCTCAGGTATGCAGAAGACACCACCCTTATGGCAGAAAGTGAAGAGGAACTGTAGAGCCTCTTGATGAAAGTGAAATAGGGGAATAAAAAGTTGACTTAAAAGTCAACATTAAAAAAACTAAAATCATGGTATCCAGTCCCATCATGTCATTGCAAATAGATGGGAAAAAAATTGAAACAGTGACAGACTTTATTTTCTTGGGCTCCAAAATCAGGTGGAGACTGCAGCCATGAAATTAAAAGACACTTGCTTCTTGGAAAAAAAGTTATGGCAAACATAGACAATCATATTAAAAATCAAAGATAGCACTTTGCTGATGAAGGTCCATATAGTCAAAGCTATGGTTTATCTAGTAGGCATGTACAAATGTGAGAGTTGGACCGTAAGTAGGTTGACTGCCAAAGAATTGATGCTTTTGAATTGAACTGAAGACTCTTGAGAGTCCTTTGAATGGGAAAGAGATCAAAGTAGTCAAATCCTAAAAGAAATCAATCCTGAGTATTCATTGGAAGGACTGATGCTGAAGCTGAAGCTCTGATACTTTGGCACCTGATGCAAACAGCCGACTCATTGGAAAAGACCCTGATGCTGCGAAAGATCGTGGGCAGCGGGAGAAGGGAGCCCAAGAGGATGAAATGCTGGATGGCATCACTGATCAATGGACATGAGTTGAGCAATCTCCAGGAGATGGTGAAGGACAGTGAAGCATGGCATGCTGCAGTCCATGGGGTCACAAAGAGTCAGAAATGACTGAAAAACAGTAATTAAATATTTCATATAGAAGTGTCTGTGACATGTTTTTTTTTTTTTCCTTTTTTTTAATCCATCAGTGGCGAATTCAGCTAGACAGGAAAGTTTCCATAAGGATGGATGGATGCTTCTCCTGTTAGATTAGATGAAGGATACATGTTATTGGTATTTTAAAACAATGATTGTTAAATTCCTTTTTTCTTTGTAAGGATACATGTTGAAAGTATTTGACAGTTTTCTGAAGCAGATTCTATGAAAAGTGTCATGGATATTATTATTTTATTATATGTAGCAGATGCTATTAAGCCTTGTCAGTTTATGGAACTGCTGAAAGAAATATAAGCATTCTTTGCTTATAATTGCTGTTTGAATCATGGAAAAAGCTTTCTAACTTTGTTGTTGTTATTGTTTAGTTGCTAAGTCCTATCTGACTCTTTTGCCACCCTACTACTGTAGCCCGCCAGGCTCCTCTGTCCATGGGGTTTTCCAGGCAAGAACACTGAAGTGGATTGCTGTTTCCTTCTTCAGGGGATCTTCTGACCCAGCAAACAGACCAGGGTCTCTTGCTTGGCAGGCACTTTCTTTACCACTGAGCCACCTTCATAAGTTTGGCTATAATGTTAATTCCAATTCTAGATTTTCTTGAACAGTAAAAATAATAAAGGAGTGCTTGCTAGAATATTCATTAATCAAATACAAAAAAAAATGGCCTTTTGATTTCTATTAAGCTCACTAATACTGCACTTTCCATGAATGGGATAAATTTGAACTTGTAAGAAAAAAAATAGTCATGACTTAAACAAGTAAAATAACATGTTGATGGAAAAATTCCATAGCATAAATCAATAATACTGATTTTCATATTTCCAGCATGTATAAAATATACTAATTATAGTATGATACAAATTGGCTACAAAGTCTGTAAGAAAAATTTGAAAAATTTAGTTGACATTGATAAATTTAGAGTTGTTCAATGTATATAGTGTGAATTATGTGACAATTAAAATAAGAATTATTGAACTTAATTTAGATTGATATAATCTTGAAAGTAATATGCTTTTACTTCAGAGTTAAATCAGTTTTCCTGAAAAAAGTTAACCTGTCTTATCAATGTGAATTGAAATATTAAAGACAATTTTGTAGTGTTCAAGTTATTGCAAAATATAAATATGTTTTGCACAGTTGATATATATGTAAGAATTCTTTTTAAACTGTAAATTTTATGAAATCTGAATATAGATTGCATATATCCAATGAAAATTTTGTGTGTAAATTGAGATGTTCTATAATTGTAAAATATGTACCAGATTTTTTAAGAATTAGTTGAAAAATATATTAAAATATCTTAGATTATTTGATAGATTATATTTGAGATAATCCTTTATATGTATGCTTTATTTATATAACTATATAATGTTAAATGCAGTCAGCCCTTTGTGTCCACAGGTTTCATGGGTGCAACCTACCAGAGATTGTAATTCAGTCCCTAGTTGGTTGGACCTGTGTTATGAAACCACATGCAGTGGGCAGATTGTATTCATTACACTACATCATTTTGTATAAGGCACTTAAGCATACTTGGGGGCCCTGGGAGCTCTTAAAACCAATTTTCCATGGATACTGAGGGACATTTGTGCTTATTATAGTATTAATTTTATTTTTAGTCACTTATATTTATCTTTTAATGTAGATGCTAGAATATTTAGTCTTAATATGTCACTAGCATTGTATTTATTTTGGAAAATGCTGTTATATAACTTTCATGTTCTCAAGGGAATCATATCATCAAAGGGATGAGAATAACTGCTTTGTGAAAGAATCCCAAATCATAAATTCTCTACCAAGATTAGCTTATGGCATTGACCCGTTATTCATTATGCTCTAGCCATCGTACTTTCTTCACTGATGCTTCTCCAACATGTAGAAAAGGTTCATATGTAGAAAGGTGCTTTGATACATACAAGACTGAAAGAATAGCAATACTCAAAGATCCAAGTCAACACTTAAATTTATACTTAAAACCAATTTTCAGTCTGAGCAAATATCAAAGCACAGAAGTTCTCTGATCTGCATTGCTAATATCATTTGAAAAATGAACAACTGATTTTAGTACTTGAGACTGTCAACAGGTACAACACTTCATCTATACGAATACAGTCACTTAAGTCTGTCCAGCCTTTCATTTTGTCAGTGCACTTTATAATTATGAAAAAACACAATGAAAAGTATTATTTTGAAAACTAGAATATCAAGATCACTAATTGAAGTATACACATCACTTTCAAAATGCTGTTACCACATCCTTCAGTTCTAATGTGGGCAAAGAGTTGGAGTAAATGTATTTTTTTTATAGTAAACTTAAGTTTTCAAGAGATTTCATGTAAAAAGACACCTTTAATTGTTTCTAAGAGCCACTTAAATTTTTCTTCCCCAATAGCACAAATACAGACAATCTTGACATCACAGAATCTTTAGGAAACAAACAGCTAGATTTAAATGTCAGCTAGGTATTAAAAGCAGCATAATAAAAATGAAAATTATGCCTTAAAATACTAAAATTAGTGATTGTTATATTAATGCTGCTGCTGCTGCTAAATCACTTCAGTTGTGTCCGACTCTGTGCGACCCCATAGACGGCAGCCCACCAGGCTCCCCCGTCCCTGGGATTCTCCAGGCAAGAACACTGGAGTGGTTGCCATTTCCTCCAATGCATGAAAGTGAAAAGTGAAAGTGAAGCCACTCAGTCATGTCTGACTCTTAGCGACTCCATGGACTATAGCCTGCCAGACTCCTCCATCCATGGGATTTTCCAGGCAGGAGTACAGGAGTGGGGTGCCATTGCCTTCTCTGTGTTATATTAATAATACATATTAATTTAACTTATATTGCCATTTTATTGCAACTAATTTATGTTTGACCTATTTGTTTTATCTTTGCTGGAAGTACTCTCCTTTCAGCATTAGCCCACAAAGATGCTATATCACCCAATATGTTAGACATGCCTATAAGAACATTTCAACAGGAAATCGATATGTAATTTTAGCATATTATGATTAAACCTAAATCTCTTTAAGACCAAGAATTGCATAAAACTAAACTTAGAATGAAACAACCTAAAAAGAAATGGTCATTCTTTTTGTTCAATATTCGTTGACCATTGCTCTAAGAATGACAAGATGTGCGTGTGTGTGTGGGGGTGTGTGTGTGTGGGTGGGTGTGTGTGTGTGTGCACGCACATGCTCTGTTGTGTCTGGCTCTTTGTGACTCCATGGACAGTAGCCCACCAAGCCCCTCTCTCTGTGGAATTTTCCAGGCAACAATATTGGAATGTGTTGCCATTATTTGTCAAGATGCTTTAAAGCAAATCCTAGAAACATACAGTATATAGTTGGACTGCCAATGTTCAGGACTTAAAACACATTATTTTTAATATATATTGGACTAATTAATCTCTTGCACATGATTTGGCATGTGATTCAGGAAAATAATCCATCTATTCCATCATTATCTTATAGCATCAATAAAGGATGCTGAACAAATTTACTTTACAAGAGCAAATAGGAGATGATAGAATATTGAGAGAGTCTAAAGTACAAGAATGTAATGGGTTGTAAAAAGTTTATGGAGAATATTTTTACCATTTATTTTTGTTATTCTTCCAGAATATTAAAGAACTATAAATCAACCTTTGAGTTTCACTAGTTGTTCCCTGATTTGTCCTTGTAAAACACTCACCAGTTGTTGTTTTTTTTTTTTTTTTTGAGCTGGATATTTTTCCTCAGAAAGCTATAAGTGTGACCAAAAGAATCTTTTCTCCAGTGGCAGCTTTGAAATAATGATTTCATCAGTTATTGCTGCTACTGAATGACTATTTAATTAGCAAATTAAGATGCTATTTGTTAAAATAAGAATCCTTTGCTCATAATTTTGAAAGTGCTTTTTTTTTTCTGTCTTCCTAACTTACACAATATAATTTGTAATTAGAATTATTTTCCATAGCAACTTATTATTTTCATTGCAAACTTAAGACTGATAGACCACCTACTGCAGATAATGAACACATAAACTCAGGAAAAAAGCCAAGATCATTAAATCTTTCAGTTTGGATGAATGCATAGAGAAAATGTTACTTTAACAAGTGGTTTCCATATGCAAGCATTAAAGAAATAGCTTTTGCCTTCAACTGGCCTAGAGCAGAAGAGAACTGTCAATTGTGTAAAATGATATATGCAAGTGGCACAGATATCTAAGTGTGGTAGCATGTACAGGTAAGGCAGTGTAGCTTCTCTGGGCAAGTGTGGATTTACCAGACAAGTAATAACTCAGTTTTTTATCTTCACTTTACCTGGTTAGAGCAATAGCATTGATAATTTGTTATTGGTTCTGTTGAAAATTCATTTACATCTGAGCTTTACATTTAGAAGTGCCAAATCAAATCTCTTACAATTATAAAACTATGTATTGGCTCATATGAAACTTGTTTACAATTTAGAGCATCTTAAAACACCATGCTATGGTTTTTTCAGTAGTCATGTATGGGTGTGAGAGTTGAACTATAAAGAAAGCTGAGTGCTGAAGAATTGATGCTTTTGAACTGTGGTGTTGGAGAAGATTTTTGAGAATCCCTTGGACTGCAAGATCAAACCAGTCCATCTTAAAAGATATGAGTCCTGAATATTCATTGGAAGGACTGATGCTGAAACTGAGCCATTCCAATGCTTTGGCCACCTGATGCCAAGAACCGACTCATTGGAAAAGACCCCGACGCTGGAAAAGATTGAAGGCAGGAGGAAAAGGGAACAACAGAGGATGAGATGGTTGGATGGCATCACTAACTCAGTGGACATGAGTTTGAGTAAATTCTGGGAGTTGGAGATGGACAGGGAGGCCTGGCATGCTGGCATGGAGTCACAAAGAGTTGGATACTACTGAGTGACTGGACTAAACTGAAAACACCATGTCTCTGAAGGTTGACTTTATGAAATGGCAAAATGTTTGGAATGACTATAGGTAGACCTGAGTTTGAAGTTCTGCTTTAGCAATTTCCAACCTGGGATTCAGATTAAATTCTTTAACTATCTGAGTGCCTGATGTTGAAATAACTTTCTAGGCCCAAGATGAAGCCGCTTCTGCTTATGGTGCCACATCAGCAAATAAAATTTATTTGACTTTTGTGTCCTTATAAAGTCTCCATGTGACTATACAATATAGTCAGTTAGACAATCCTCAGATGTCAAACCAACTCTAGGCCTTCTTACCCCAAGCAAGGTTGACTATGTGGCCCCAGCCAATAGATATTTTCTATTCATCTCTTCCTTGTTTTTTTCATTTTTTATCCTATAAAAGCTTATTACCATTTATCCCATTTAGAAGTTCTCCATGAAGAGACTACCCATTTCATGAAGTGTTAAAGTTTGTATTTCTAAATTTTCTTCTTGAATGATTTTTTTTAAGTTTTTGGTGCACAGGATGAGATTGAAAGCTGACTGTTAATGACCTGTGTGACAAGATGCACTAGCGAGGTGCCTGCTGAACTATTCACTATTCCTTTTATAGTAACTGATGGCTGTGGGTAAGTCACTCTTGATTTGAGCTCCACTCCCTAGTGTGCAGGTCTCCAAGCAAACTTTATTTAATGTGTGTGTGTGTGTGTGTGTGTGTATGTATATATGTGTGTATGTGTGTGTGTGGTTCCCAGAAAGGTTCTGAGATCTTGGAAAAATTCTGGGAGTCCACAGTGGGTGGCCACTAGAGTACTCACAAAACTTCCAGGTAGGTTCAGAGCATAAACCACTGAGGGACTAGAGAAAATAAATAAAAGCAAACACATCTAAATCCAGAACATAAGAGTCTTTTGGTTTCTGTTTTACTTGAAGATCTTCACCTTGAAATAAAGAAGCATTAAGTAGTTGAATTGGTAAATTAGTGTCTTTCTGTCATTCAGGTTATTACCCAGTCTTCGAGGAGCTAAAACAAGCTGTTCTATAAATTGAGTCTTTAAAAGAACAGAACAAGCACACCTGTTCTTTTTATCAATCCTAAAGACCCCCAGTTATCTCAAAAGACTTATAGATACTGTAAATAACCTGGGCTTTGGAAACCACGTCCTTAGAGCAACTTGTATTCTTTCTCTGTTCTTTTGAGATGTAAATATTCTACCTGGTCTTCTCTAGGAGCTGACAGCCATGTCTTTGAACTACAAACACCAGGGATGTAATAATTATCAGAAGGAACAAACAAAAAATGAGGGCAAGCTATTTGGAAGCTAGTTGAAAATATTGTCTCCCCACAAATATTAATAAAAAGTGTAAGTCATCTGAGCACATACCTTAAGTTACCATATGCCAGAAATTGCACTATGATATGATTCATATCTTTTTAAAATAGTGAGTTTTGCATTATTGTACTTGTCTCATGATTAAAATTTTTAAGTGAAAGCTATAAGATCTCTCTTTGTGTCTGTCTGTATTTTTGTATATGTCAGTGTATGTATGTTGTAGATGTGTGCCATATTATCTCCAGTTTGTTTTGCCAAAATTAATTTTTAAAGAGCATGTGATGGTAAAGCAAGCGTCTGCCTATAATGTGGGAGACCAGGGTTCAATACCTGAGTTGGGAAGATCTGGAGAAGGAAATGGCAATCCACTCCAGTATTCTTGCCTGGAAAATCCCATGGATGGTGAAGTGTGTAGGCTACAGTCCATGGAGTGGCAAAGAGTTGGACACAACTGAGCGACTTTACTTTCACTTTACTTTACTTTCAATGGGCATAAAGAAAATTAAGCATTATGTCAATCAAGTATACTCTCAAATACTAAAAATCTAACCTAAATCTTTTTCAAGTTCACATGATCTAGGACACTCTTCAATAAAAAAGGCAAATTAAGGATTTATTTATTTAATTTTTTTTTAAAGCATGGTTTTAAAGCTATTAGTATTAAATATAATGTAGGTTTGTTGGTGGTGTTTTAGTAACTCAGTCATGCCCAACTCTTTATGACCCCATGGACTGCTGCATGTCATGCTTCTCTGTCCTTCACCACCCCCCAGAACTTGCTCAAACTCATGTCCATTAAGTTGGTGATATCATCCAACCATCTCATGCTCTGTCATCCTCTTCTCCTCCTGCCCTCCATGTTACCCAGCATCAGGGTGTTTTCTAATGACCTGGTTCTTTGCATCAGGTGGCCAAAGTACTGGAACTTCAGCTTCAGCATCAGTCCTTCCAATGAATATTCAGGACTGATTTCCTTTAGGATTGACTGATTTGATCTCCTTTTTAGTCCATGGGACTCTCAAGAGTCTTCTCCAACACTACAGTTCAAAATGTTAGGTAGTTAGAATAGGAGTCCAGAATGGTGGTGGCTAAAAGATAAAAAAGGGAAAAGCCCGCAAAAATAGAGCAAAGGAAGGTCTGAGGACCAGAGTGAGGATGTCAGGTAAAACAAACAACACTCCTGGCTAGCCCAATTTACATAGGGTAGGCTCAGGGGAAGGAGAAAAAACATATAAAAAGAAAAGCCAAAATTGGGCTGGGGGCCTCTCTTCTTCACGTCTTTTGGGTTCACATACCGTCATGCCTCGAGGATGTATTTTCCTTTACTTTCTAAATAAAACTGAGCTGTAACACGGAGCTGTAACACTGGTCTGTCCAAGGGCTGTAATGCTGGTCCATCCATCGCTTAAAATTTTTGTTGCGATGAGACAGAACTGAGGAAATTGCACACTCCCCCGACATCTAAGGTGCCATCTCTGGGATTTAACCTGACTGAAACAACCTCGGCTTGGCCCTGGCAAGAAGGAAGCCAAGCACAGCAGGAGCCCAACTTGGCAAAAGCTCCTGTGGTAGAAGCTGAATGCAAGGAAAACTCAGTGCAGCGGAAGTGACAAGAAGCCCAGGATGCTGAAAACTTGGACAGTGAAAAACGAGCTCAGCAGAAAGCTCATGCATCTCAGTCTCAGATTCCAGAAGACCTCCGGTTAAGGTAGGAGGTCCTCCCTTCTATGACTGGAAGGACATATGGCTAACAAAATTTTAATTCCTTTAAAAACTCTCATTTCTTGTTTCCTCAAACCCCCCATGAACAGGTGAGCAACAGTGGGTGCAATTGACAGACTGTGGCAGGACTACTCTTCAGTGTGTCCCAAAGGTTCCACTATCTGCTGGGCCTCAGTAGCTGTTACCCAAGCTGGTACAGGTTCTTCTGTCCTTAATTTTTTTTTGTACCAAGGATCAGGCCAATGAAAACTGTGAGCATAGGTCAGGTATTTAGCAGCTTTTCTGGCAGGTTATGAAGGGGATTCCTTGGCATGTTTTCCCCACTGCTTTTTCCTCCTGTCCTTCAGCTCCTTTCTCCTGGGACTTGAGCTGGCCAAAACCCATGGCTCCTGGCTTCAGGAGCTAATGAAGCTCAGGCTCTGATGTCTCATTGCAAAAATTCAGTTAGAGACACAGTGATAGGTAAGAGGTGTATTTGTTTGGATTCAGAGAGAAGCACATTTCACAGGGTGTGAGCCATCACAGAGGGCAAGTGATGTGGCCATGGAATGTGGTGTGGCTAGTTTTTTCGAGCCAGGTGAAGTCGTATGCTAATGAGTGGGAGAATCATCCCAACCATTGGGGAACCATGCACTCTATCTTTTGACAGTGACTTGGAACTCTCCTACCACCTCTGGATGTGTCATTTAGCTTACAGATTGGGGATCAAGGTTTGGTTGAATTTGACTTGTCATCTTGGACCCATTTGATTTTAATTGGTTTATGTTATGCCCTTGGGCTATGCCATTCTTTCAAAAGCTGTGCCCTGCCCCTTCCCTCCTGTTTCATGCTCTTCTTCTGAGCCCCTTCTGGCCCACAATGTTGTCTCTACAATCTTCTGGAGGGACAACCAGAAAATAGCTGGCCCTTAGGAGGGAAATACTGTTTAACATCCAATCCCACTAGATATTCAGGCCATCGTCTACTATGTTTCCTACAACATGTGCAACAATAGCATCTCTCAGTGGAATCACTAGGGTGGGTGACAGTCACACAATGCCTGCTAGAAGTCCATCTGTTGACATTCCTTCAAAGGCAATTGGGCTTCCAGGGATAATGTTTGTCACTTTGAGACTTAGCCCTGAAGGCCGTGTGGGCCCAAACCCTTAGCACCCTTTTACTAAAAGCGACAAACATACCCCAGGATCAAATCTCCACACCACTTTTATGGAACATCTGGTACATTGCCTCTTATCAATTTGTTCTTAAGCCACTTACTAACTCCTACAACCAGGATCCTGCCCCCTTGTAGGCAACATTGCTATACCCCACTTATTATTAAGATACTCTTAATGTCCTTAACAGGGCCAGATAACCCACTCCTTTGTCATTACATTGGTTATTAACTAAAGTGTGTCTATGACAATGAAATATTTACAATTTGATACACCCTAACCTACTCTTATGGAGGATTAGGGGAAGAAATCAGTGACTTACATTTCCTTAGGCAGCAAGAGGATAAGGCTTATGGCTGCTTCAACAGGTTCCCAGTCTCAGCGGAAAGCCATGGATTGCTTTACATCATGATATCTATTCACATCTGCAGTGAACAAGCACGCAATGAGTTAAAATTACAACCCCTTAATCCTACCCAGCACTGGTCATTCTGGAGACTTTGGGTATGCCCAACTCCAGTCTGAGGGTCCCAGGTGGTTGACCTGCCTCGACCTGTGGTCCTCGAAATGTTGCCATGCCTCAACCTGCTCAGGGATCTGCCAGTCCAGGGGTCCTACGAAGTCGACATGCCTCGACCTGCCCAGGGACCCAATTCTCAGGAGGCCAACATGCCTCGACCTGCTCAGGGATTTGATCTCCAGAAGGCTGTCACACCTCAGCTTGCTTGGGGATCTGCACCCCGAACTGGGGACGTATGGCTCTCAGATTGCAACGGTACTGGGTAGGATAAGCTTCAAAAAAACTCACCCCTAAGGAAGTCCACCCATGGAAACTGAAAGAGTCCTATTAGTTTTTTCTTTTTCCTTTTCCTCTATATCATCACTGTCTTTCAGATAGGAAATAACCAATCCATTTCCCGACAGATGCCCTTGAGATGCATCCTAGATAACTGGAAGCATCCTAGATAACTGGAAGCATCCTAGATAACTTTGATTCTCTAAGCAGAAATCACTTAAAATTATTTTGTGCCACTGCATGACCACAGTATCCTCTGGGGGACAAGGAACACTGGCATGAGGATGGGAGTTTAAATTACAATACCATCCTGCAGCTAGATTTATTTTGCAAAAAATAAGGGAAATAGACAAGACCCCCTATGTCCAAATTTTCTTTTGGCTAAGAGATATAAAGGAACTCTGTCTTAAGTATGGGATTGTTGTATGCCCTAAAAGTGAACCTATTAGGCGAATGGTGTTAGGCACAGACAACCAAGAGAAGGAACCGCCCCATGAAGGCTCACCTCCCATGGCTCCCAAGTTGCCTAGTGCTCCTTCCTTGTAACCAAACCTGCCCTCATACCTGGAAGCACCCCCTCCACAAAAGCCAACTCGAGTATGTCCCTTATTGAAACTGGAGGAGAATTCAGACATAAGCGGGTCCATAAGCCCTTGTCACACTTAGAACTAAGACATATCAAACAAGACCTGAGAAGCTATACAGATGACCAAGCCAAATATATAGATACATTCAAACACATTACCTTGGCATTTGACTTGACATGGAAGGACATCATGGTCATATTTAGTCAGACTTTATCTGACCCTGAGCATGAGTTCAGTTCAGCCACTCAGTCATGTCCAACTCTTTGCAACACCATGAACCACAGCATGCCAGGCCTCCCTGTCCATCACCAACTCCCAGAGTCCAACCAAACCCATGTCCATTGAGTCGCTGATGCCATCCAGCCATCTCATCCTCTGTCGTCCCCTTCTTCTCCTGCCCCCAATCCCTCCCAGCATCAGTCTTTTCCAGTGAGTCAACTCTTCACATGAGGTGGCCAAAGTTTTGGAGTTTCAGCCTCAGCATCAGTCCTTCCAATGAACACCCAGGACTGGTCTCCTTTAGGATGGACTGGTTGGATCTCCTTGCAGTCCAAGGGACTCTCAAGAGTCTTTTCCAACACCACTGTCCAAAAGCATCAATTCTTCAGTGCTCGACATTTTGATAGTCCAAACTCACATCCATACATGACCACTGGAAAAACCATAGCCTTGACTAGGTGGACATTTGTTGACAAAGTAATGTCTCTGCTTTTTAATATGCTGTCTAGGTTGGTGATAACTTTCCTTCCAAGGAGTAAGTGTCTTTTAATTTCATGGCTGCAGTCACCATCTGCAGTGATTTTGGAGCCAAGAAAAATAAGGTCAGCCACTGTTTCCACTGTTTCCAATTTACTTGCCATGAACTGATGGGACGGGATGCCATGATCTTAGTTTTCTGAATGTTGAGCTTCAAGCCAACTTTTTCACTCTCCTCTTTCACTTTCATCAAGAGGTATTTTAGTTATTCTTCACTTTCTGCCATAAGGGTGGTGCCCTCTACATATCTGAGGTTATTGATATTTCTCCCGACAATCTTGATTCCAGCTTGTGCTTCCTTTAGCCCAGCATTTCTCATGATGTACTCTGCATATAAGTTCAATAAGCAGGGTGACAATATACAGCCTTGACGTACTCCTTTTCCTATTTGGAACCAGTCTGTTGTTCCGTGTGCAGTTCTAACTGTTACTTCCTGACCTGCATACAGGTTTCTCAAGAGGCAGGTCAGGTGGTCTGGTATTCCCATCTCTTTCAGAATTTCCCACAGTTTATTGTGCCCCACACAGTCAAAGGATTTGGCATAGTCAATAAAGCAGAAATACATGTTTTCCTGAAACTCTCTTGCTTTTTCCATGATCCAGTGGATGTTGGCAATCTGATCTCTGATTCCTCTGCTTTTTCTACAACCAGCTTGAACATCTGGGAGTTCACGGTTCACGTGTTTGCTGAAGCCTGGCTTGGAGAATTTTGAGCATGACTTTACTAACGTGTGAGATTAGTGCAATTGTGCAGTAGTTTGAGCATTCTTTGGCATTGTCTTTCTCTGGGATTGGAATGAAAACTGACTTTTTCCAGTCCTGTGGCCACTGCTGAGTTTTCCATATTTGGAGACATATTGAGTGTATCACTTTCACAGTATCATCTTTCAGGATTTGAAATAGCTCAACTGGAATTCCATCACCTCCACTAGCTTTGTTCATAGTGATGCTTCCTAAGGCCCACTTGACTTCACATTCCAGGATGTCTGGCTCTAGATGAGTGATCACACCATCATAATTTTCTTGGTTGTGAAGATATTTTTTGTACAGTTCTTCTGTGTATTCTTGCCACGTCTTCTTAATATCTTCTGCTTCTGTTAGGTCCCTACCATTTATGTCCTTTATTGAGCCTATCTTTGCATGAAATGTTCCCTTGGTATCTCTAATTTTTTGAATAGATCTCTAGTCTTTCCCATTCTGTTGTTTTCCTCTATTTCTTTGCATTGATAGCTGAGGAAGGCTTTCTTATGTCTCCTTGCTATTCTTTGGAACTCTGCATTCAGATGCTTATATCTTTCCTTTTCTCCTTTGCTTTTCACTACTCTTCTTTTTACAGCTATTTGTATGTCCTCCTCAGACAGCCATTTTGCTTTTTTTGCATTTTTTTTTTCTTGCGGATGATCTTGATTCCTGTCTCCTGTACAATATCACAAACTTCCATCCATAGTTCATTAGGCATTCTATCAGATCTAGTCCCTTAAATCTATTTCCCACTTCCACTGTATAATCATAAGGGATTTGATTTAGTTCATACCTGAATTGGTCTAGTGGTTTTCCCCACTGTCTTCATTTTCAGTCTGCTAAGTTCTTAAAAGAAACTCGAAGTATGCTACAGGGCTTCACATGTCAAGTGATAAATAACCAGTAGGGGAAGCAGTCCCCTCCTCATATCCTATTTGGAATATAATGACCCTGAGTACATTTGTGAAAGGGATCACTTTCTGATCTGTGTGAAGGCAGGACTGAAAGCAGCCCAGCAAAAAATAATCAACTATGTCTTGTCTTAGCAATAACTCAGGTGCCCAATGAGAACCCCATTGCCTTTCTCAAAAAGGCTAAAAGAAGTCCTCCAAAAGTTTACCAATCTGGACTTAGACTCTTGCAAGAGACAGGTGATTTTAAAAGGACACATTCCTGTCCCGCTGTGCATCAGACATCAGGGTACAGTTACAACAGCTACAGCAGCAGGACTCTGCAGCCTCTTTAGATGAGATGGTAAAGACAGCCACCAATACTTTTTATCACAGAGAACAGGAAAGGGAGGCCAAGGCCCAGGAAAGGGAGAAAAGGAAAGAAACAAGGCATGCCCAGATGCTGGCCGTCCTCCAGGGAAGCCCTATGGGAAACCCGAGTCCTTGAATGATAAGGCAGGAGACAAGTGCTTAATCTGTAGACAGGCAGGGCATCAGGCCAAAGAGTGTCCAAACCATGACAAATGTCCTAAAACGGCTTGCTACAAATGCCATCAATTGGGACATTGGGCGGCACTCTGCCCTGGGAACCCAAGAACGTCAAGGTGACGTGCGAAGCCTTCCCTCATCATGGTTCAACAGGACTGAAGCGGTCCACTCCAGCCAGCCTCCCTGTCACAGATAACCATCATGGGGCTTGAGCCAAAGGTACAATTGGATGTGGCAGGTAGATCCGAGAATTTCTTGGTTGACACAGAGGCTACCTACTCTGTTCTGACCTCCTTCTCTGGATACTTTTCCTCCCAAACCTGTACCATTTGAGTGCCACAGGAAAAACAATTACTAAAAGATTCACCTGAGCACTTCTTTGTTGCTGGAATGGACAAATATTTTCTCACCAGTTTCTGGTGGTCCCTCAGTGTCCTACTCCCTTATTGGGAAGAGATATACTCACTGAACTGGGGACCACCCTTGTGGCAGGAAGCTTTTCAGCCCCTAGAGCCCTACAGCTTCTGGTTACTACCGAGGAACCCATTACACCCTCTCAAGTAGAGAGGGACCAAAAACTATGGGAGAACAAAATTAACCCCCAGGTGTGGGACCAGGGGACTCCTGGACGAGTCCAGCAAGCTGAACCGGTCATCACTGTCCTCCAAGATCCCACTCGGTTTCCTAACTGGAAACAATATCCCCTCAGAAGAGAAGCTCAGGAAGGACTACAGCCTCTAATAAATAAATTCCTTGCCTGTGGGCTATTGGTCCCCACCAATTCGCCGTGTAGTACCCTGATATCCGTGTAAGGAAAAAGGACGGAATCTGGTGAATGGTTCAAGATCTCTGGGTCATAAACGAAGCTGTAGTCCCCCTCCATCCCACAGTAGCCAGTCCCTATAATATTGGGAGAAATCCCACCCAGTGTCAAGTGGTTTACATTCTTGGATCTCAAAGATGCATTCTTTACCATACCACTGGCTAAAGAATCCCAATATTTTTTGCCTTCGAGTGGGGGGCTCCAGGAGAAAAACACCAACAGATGACTTGGATAGTGTTACCCCAGAGGTTCAGAGATAGCCCCCACCTGTTTTGGCAGGCTCTTACCTGGGATGTCCCAGGTCTGGACCTGGGACCTAATGAGAAAATATACAATATGTAGATGACCTACTGATCTGCTCTCCAGATGAGAAAAATGCCCAACAATATGTAATTCAGGTTCTAAACTTTTTGGAAGAGGGGGGATACAAAGTCTCTCATGATAAGGCACAGATGGTCAAGAGAAAGGTCAATTACCTGAGAGTTCAGATTACACACAGGCCCACGAGGCTGTCTTCTGATTAAGTACAAGGAATCCTCCATTTGCCCTCCCCCAGGACTTGAAAACAATTGAGAGCTTTTCTGAGGCTAACTGTATTGTATTGTATTGTAACTGTATTGTATGGTAGAATGTGGATACCCAACTATGATCTAATTGCCTAGCCCTTATATGAAAGCTTGAAGGTATGGAATGATTCAATCCCACTGATGTGGGGAACTCCTCAAAAGAAAGCAGAGGCTACACTAAAACAAGGTTTAACTCAAGCACCTGCCCTGAAGTTGCCAGACCCAGAAAAAGCATTCCAATTTTATGTCCACGAAAAAGAAGGAATAGCCTTGGGAGTGTTAACTCAAATGTTGGGATCAGAGCCCCAGCCTATAGCTTACTTATTCAAGAGGCTTGACCCAACGGCCTAATGCTGGCCTCCCTGCCTTTGAAATCTTGCAGCTATTGCAGTCCTGATAGAAGATGCTTTAAAACTCTCTTTTGGGGGCAAACTAACTATTTTTATCAGCCACCAAGTGAAACAACTCTTAAATGGGAGAGGCCATTTATGGATGTCTGATCAAAGAATCCTCAGATGTCAAGTAGTTCAGGCCTCACTATATTCCCCTGTAAGGTTCTTAACCCAGCTGCCCTCCTGCCTACCCCCCCAAGGGCCCTCTCCCCTTTCACTCTTGCCTAGAAACCTTGGACCGCTGGACAAAACCCTGAGAAGGATTGTCAGAAGAACCTGTGACCAATCCTGAGGAAATCTGGAACACTCATGGAAGCAGCTTTGTCTTGGGTGGAAAAAAGAAGAGCTGGATATGCAGTGGTCTCCAATTTTGAGACCATAGAGGCTAAACATTTGCCACCAGGTACTTCAGCCCAATTAGCTGAGCTCATAACCCTGACTCAAGTTTTAGAGCTGGGAAAAGGAAAAAGAGTAGCCAAATGCTGCTATTTGGAAAGAAAGAGGCCACTTCCCCAGTCAAATACGGTGATCAAATCCTTAGGCTCTTGGAGGCAGTCCATCTGCCTGCTGAGATTCATCTGCCTGCTGAAGTTTCAGTCTCCCACTGTAAAGGACACCAAAAATGGAGCACAGAAGTGGCACGACAGAACCAAGCAGCTGATCGGGCAGCTAAGAGAGCAGCATTACAGAACAATGACCTGATAGGGGTTGCCACCTTAGTTCCACAGTCTAATTTGTCAGAAACTCTTTCATATACTGAAGCTGAGACTCTTAAAGCTAAGCAGGGCTTTCAAGAAGATCATCTGGGGTGGTTCCAAAAGGAGGGAGTCATTTTTCTGCTTGGGAACCTCCAATGGAAATTGGTTAACTCCTTACATCCCAGCACTCATTTAGGGGAAAAGGCCCTCCAAAGATTACTACAAAGGTCCTTCAAAGGAATAGGCCTCCAAACGACTATAAGGCAAGTGGTCTCCTCTTGTCCCACTTGCCAATTAAACAACTTCCAAAGAGCTCAAAGACCCCAGCTGACCCTGCCTGTCCAACAATGTGGGACCTACCCAGAAGAGGACTGGCAGATGGACTTCACCCAGATCCCAGTTTCTCAAGGGTATAAATACCTATTAGTCATGATAGATACATTCACAGGATGGATTGAAGGCTTTCCCACCCAGGCTGAGAAGGCTGAGCAGGTGGTAAAAAAAAAAAAAAAAAAAAACTGCTCCATGAGATCATTCCGAGATTTGATCTGCTGAGGTCATTACAAAATGATAATGGGACATCATTTACTCCTAAGGTTGCTCAAGGGATCTCTAAAGCATTGGGCATTACTTAGTATCTCCATTGTGCCTGGAGGCCTCAGCCTTCAGGAAATGTAGAAAGAGCCAACCAATTCTTAAAATCAATGATAAAAACGATAATCCAGGAGACCTCCCTGGGATGGAAGAAGGCTTACCAAGAGCTCTCCTCCCCACCCATATTACCCCTAAGGAACAGGTTGGTCTTAGTACTTACGAAATGCTATATGGGAGACCTTTTGTTTATGTCAATGACCTCTTCTTATATCCAGAGGCTTAGACCCTCTGGTCTTATACCATGGCCATTGGGCAATTCTAACAGGATATACACTTGTGGGGTGTCAACCAGGACCCAAAAGAGTCTAAAGAGTCACCACTATATGCTTCAGGGACTCAAGTTCTAATTAAAGTCTGGAAAGATGGATCCCCAAAGGCTCAACACCAACCCACATGGAAGGACCCCTACCCTGTAATACTTTCTACCCCCACAGCAGTCAGGGTACCAGGACATGACTCCTGGATTCACTACTCATGAGTCAAGCCTTTCAAGAAAACAGACGAGGGCACTCAATACACCTGTGAGCCCCTAGGAGATCTCAGATACCTATTGAGAACTACAAAGAGTGAACACCCCCAAAATTCTAATGAACACCCCCAAAATTAAGTTTCTAGGGATAAGATTTCTCAGTACAGCTCTAAAGAGCCAACACAGCTTGGCAGGGGTTGTACTCCAAAACAAACAGGAGACAGATCTTCTGATCTCTGAAAAAGGAGGGACTTGAGCCATCCTGATGATGGGAATTTGGAGTTGGCTAACTGTGGTGTTGGAGAAGACTCTTGAGAGTCCCTTGGACTGCAAGGAGACCCAACCAGTCCATTCTGAAGGAGATCAGCCCTGGGATTTCTTTGGAAGGAATGATGCTAAACCTGAAATTCCAATATTTTGGCCACCTCATGACTCATTGGAAAAGACTCTGATGCTGGGAAGGATTAAGGGCAAAAGGAAAAGGGGATGACAGAGGATGAGATGGCCGAATGGTATCACCGACTCGGTGGACATGAGTTTGAGTGAACTCTGGGAGTTGGTGATGGACAGGGAGGCCTGGTATGCTGCAATTCATGGGGTCACAAAGGGTTGGACACGACTGAGTTACTGAACTGAACTGAAATGAACTTAATGCCCCTACTAGTCCTTGTTATGCCATACTGATGCTGCTTATGATTGCTCCATGTATTATCAATTGTCTAACCCATTTTGTTTCTGCATAGGTCAATAAGCTACAACATACAGTGCTAGTTCAACAAGGATTTATAAAACTATAGCTGACCACAGAAAATATCACTCACCCTTAGATGGACACCAATATAAGGACTCTGAGTCCTGAGACTAGCAAGAGGGGAAGGCTTAAGGCCCCTCACCATCCCAGTTCAGCAGGAAGTAGCCAGAAAGACTTCGATGCCCTTATTCCCAAAGAATTGGGCCTCCTATCTCTTAAGGTGGGGCGGGGGGGCGGGGGGGATGTTAGGTAGTTAGAATAGGAAAAAGGAGTCCAAAACAGCGGTGCCTAAAAGATAAGGAAAGGAAAATCCTGTGAAAATAGAACAAAGGAATGTCCAAGGACCAGAGTGAGGACCTCAGGTAGAATAAACTGCAGTCCTAGCTAGCCTAATTTACATAGGGCAGGCCCAGGGGGAGGAGAAAAAGCATAAAGAGGAGTCAAGGGGCTGGGGGTCTCTCTCTCTCTCTCTTCTCTTCTCTTCGCATCTTTTGGGTCAGCATGCCATCATGCCTCCAGGATGTATTTTCCTCTACTTTCTAAATAAAACTGAGCTGTAATGGAGCTGTAACATTGGTCCATCTGAGAGCTCTAACACCGGTCCGTCCAAGAGCTGTAATGCTGGTCCATCTGTCACTTCAAAGTTTTGTTCCAACAAGACAGAACCAAGGAAATTACAAACTCCCCAGACAAAAAGGATCAATTTTTTGGTGCTCAGCCTTCTTTATGGCCCACCTCTCACATCTGTACATGACTATTGGGAAAACCATAGTTTGACTAGATGGACTTTTGTCAGCAACGTGATGCCTCTGCTTATTAATATGTTGCCTAGGATTGTCATAGTTTTTCTTCCAGGGAGCAAGCGTATTTTAGTTTCATGGCTGCAGTCACTGTCCACAGTGATTTTGGACCGCCAAAAATAAAGCCTGTCATTGTTTCCATTTTTCCCATCTATTTGCCATGACATGATGGGACCGAATGCCATGATCTTCGTTTTTTGAATGTTGAGCTTTAGGCTAGATTCTTCACTCTCCTGTTTCATGTTCATCAAGAAACTCTTCAGTTCCTCTTAGCTTTCTGCTGTAAGGGTAGTGTCATCTGCATATCTGAAGTTATTGGTATTTCTCCAGGCAACCTTGATTTCAGCTTGTGCTTTATCCAGTGCTGCATTATGTAGGTATACAACTTTCATCCCACCTCAACTTACTAAAAGTCAAATAAGGTTGTGTTATCTCTATTACAGTATTTGTCAGAAAGAAAGGTAACTCAAAATGATGGTTAACTGTTTAGTGTCTCAAAATATTTTCATGAGTAATCTGAACATAGTTGTTAAAAACAAGTCAATTAAATAGCTGTAAGATAAAAGTTTATAAATACATTTTTCAACAATAATTATGCTTTATTGTGTGATTACTTAAAATTTTTCCCCAAGCCTTTTTGGTAACTTGAAACCTTGAAGTTATTCTGAATAAGTTAATGATGGATATTCATTGAATATGCTAATATAAATTATGCCCAAGTTAGAGAAAATACTGAAACAATAATTATAAACAAAAGTTTATCCATATTTGGCTTGCTTTTCTAGAGAAATTGCAAATATTTGGGTTTATTAGTAAACATTCTTTGTGTCATTAAAAAGTTCACCATGAGGAAAAAATACACTTCAAGAAATCATGCAATGTATTTATAAATTTGTTGATCCAAGAACACTAGTGCAACAGATGACCTACAGATTTCTTACTTCTTCATTTTCACTAGGATTTAAAAATTTTAAGAGTTTTCTTTACAACCACCAGACATTCTTTTGATTCACTGAAATAATTAATAAAAAGTATATAACTCCATTGCTAATACTAGCGAGGGGCACTCTTTCTGCCCCCTTCTGATGTCTATGTCAGAAGCTTTCTAAAAAAAAAAAAAAATTTTAAGAGTTTAAGAATTCCAAATATATGTGTGTGTGTGTGTGTGTGTGTGTTAGTTGTCCAGTTGTGTCTGACTCTTTGCAACCCCATGGACTATAGCCCACCAGACTCCTCTGTCCATGAGATTATCCCAGCAATATTTATACAGCACTAATTCTGTAGTGGGTTGCCATTTCCTTTTGCAGTGGATCTTCCCAACCCCAGGACTGAACATGTGTCTCTTATGCTTCCTGCATTGGCAGGCAGGTGCATTACTGTCCGAGCCACCAGGGAAGCATACACACACACATACACACACACACACACACACACACACATGTATATATATAATTAAAGCTACTAGAAATAGTACAAAGAAAATCTCTATGCAAGAAAAGTAGGAAATATTTTTGATATAAGGGTATAAGATATGTAAATGTTTTTGTTAAGAGAAAAAGAAAGGAATTTTGTCCTAAATTAAAGCAAATAATTTAGAATGAGAAAGAAGGGGAAAACACAAGACAAATATAAATGAATATAAAAATTGCAGAAGCTTTGTAGAAAAAAATAATCTTGGAAATAGAACTGTATGTGTAATCAAGATAGCTAATATTGGAATTGAATTATTTAAGTTTAAAAATGACTTTTAATATCAAAAGTACATAAGTATAAAATTATAATTAGTTTTTCTCTTGGTTAAAAGAAAAATATTTTATTAGATTATTGGTTGTCTCCTGATAAGATTTGTAAACAATGTGTGTGTGTGTTTTTCTTTACCCTTTGAGTAATTAGCCTAGAAATCAAAGATCTTGTTTCTCACCAAAATAATTTACTGTGTTTCATGTTGTTTTCATCAAATCTTGATTTTTTTTAAATTTTAAAGATACTGTTTATATATGTTATTCTTTTTTATTATAAATTTATTTATTTTAATTGGAGGCTAATTACTTAACAGTACTGTATTGATTTTGACATACATCAACATGAATCTACCATGGGTATACATGTGTTCCCCGTCCTGAACCCCCCTCCTTCTTCCCTCCCATACATCCCTCTGGGTCATCCCAGTGCACCAGCCCCAAGCATCCTGTATCATGCATTGAACCTGGACTGGCGATTCATTTCATATATGATATTATACATGTTTCAATGTCATTGTCCCAAATCATCCCACCCTCGCCCTCTCCCACAAAGTCCAAAAGACTGTTCTATACATCTGTGTCTCTTTTGCTGTCTCGCACACAGGGTTATCACTAACATCTTTCTAAATTCCATATATATGCAAGGAAACCCATCTTCCTCAATATTAAAAGAGATAAGGTCTTTAGAACTCCATAACTTTCTGAATTTGCCTTCAAAGTCTTTAATTCTCACCTTAGTTAAATGGATAGTTCTTTTACAAACTTTCCCCAAAATAAAATTCAAAATGAAGTCTTTTTGACCTCTAACTTTGAGATTTCCCAGAGAATCTGTAGAAAATCTCAAAGGATTAAATTAGGTTTACTTGCTATGTTAAATTACATCTGTGTGTGTGTATTAATCACCCAGTTGTGTCCAACTCTTTGCTTCCTCGTGCACCATAGCCTCCCAGGCTCCTCTGTCTGTGGAATTCTCCAGATAAGAATACTGGAATGGGTTGCCATTCCCTTCCCCAGGGGATCTTCCTGATCCAAAGAGAGATAGAACCCAGATCTCCTGCATTGCTGACAGATTCTTTACCAACTGAGCCACCAGGAATCCATAAATTACATGGGAAGAATGATCAAATAAAAAAAGTAATACCTTCCTGGTTATGTTTATAAGGAGGCATGTTATTAATATAAATGTTCTAGAAATTATATGAATTCTTATAAATTTGATATGTCCTTATAAGGTTATCAGCAGTAATTCTAGTTACTACCGTAAAATATTGTATATCACAAAAATAACCAAATTCATTGTCTATTCCATTATAATGAACTCTCATCAGATTAATGATGGGCATTTTAGGTATTTTGTCATTACAGTTATTGTTTACTTTGATGCTTTTTCAAAAATGAGTTTCATGGAAGGGACCCTACCAAGTACTGTTGACCACTGACATTCCTGCCAAAATACTATGTATGGAGGTTCATAACATGGTATAGGAGGCCGTGACCAAAAACCATCCCCAAGAAAAAGAATGCAACAAGGCAAAATAGTTGTCTGAAGAGGCCTTACAAATAGCTGAGAAATGAAGAGAAGCAAAAGGCAATGACAAAAGGAAAGACACAACCATCTGAATGCAGAATCCCAAAGAATAACAAGAAGAGGTAAGAAAGCTTTTTCAGTGAACAGTGCAAAGAAATAGAGGAAAACAATAGAATGGAAAAAACTAGAGATCTCTTCAAGAAAATTAGAGACATCATGGGAATGTTTCATGCAAAATGGGCACGATAAAGGACAGAAATGGTATGGACAGAAACAGAAGCAGAAGAGATAAAGAAGAGGCGGCAAGAATACACAGAACTGTACAAAAAAGGTCTTAATGACCCAAATAACTGTGATGCTGTAATCACTTACCTAGAGTCAGACATCCTGGAGTGTGAAGTCAAATGCGCCTTAGGAAGCATTACTATGAACAAAGCCAATTTACCTGCCTGAGATACCTGTATGCAGGTCAAGAAGCAACAGTTAGATCCAGACTTGGAATAATGGAGTGGTTCAAAATTGGGAAAGGTTATATATTGTCACCCTGCTAATTTAACTTACATACAGAGTACATCATCCAAAATGTTGGGCTGGATGAAGCTTATGCTGAAATCAAGATTGCCAGAAGAAATATGTGGTGCTAATGATAAAGACCTGCCTGCCAATGCAGAAGACATAAGAGATGTGGATTTAATCACTGGATTAAGACGATCCCCTGGAGGAGGACATGGCAACCCACTCCAGTATTGTTGCCTGGAAAACTGAATGAACAGAGGAGCCTGGCAGGCTACAGTCCATGGGGTCAGAAAGAGTCTGAAATGATGACTGAGAGACTAACAGTTATGCAGATGATACCATCCTAATGGAAGAAAACAAAGAGGAACTAAAGAGCTTTTTGATTAAGGTGAAAGAGGAGAGTGAAAATGTTGGCTTAAAAGTCAACATTCAAAAACTAAGATCATTGCATCTGGCCCCATCACCTCATGGAAAATAGATGGGGAAAAAAATGGAAACAGTGACAGACTTTATTTTCTTGGGTTCCAAAATCACTGATGCTGAAGCTGAAGCTCCAGTACTTTGACTGCTGATGTGTAGAACCAACTCATTGAAAAGACCCTAATAGTGTGAAAGATTGAGGGCAGCAGGAGAAGGGGGCCTCAGATGGTAGATGAGATGGTTGCATGGCATCATCAGCTCAATGGTCATGAGTTTGAGTAAACTCTGGAGATAGTGAAGGACAGGGAAGCCTGGCACACGCAGTCCATGGGGTCATAAAAAGTCAGACACCACTGAGTGACTGAAGACTAACAAAAACTTGAGCATATTTACAGTTGAAGAAGACTCCATCTGACATCTGATTCTGTGGGACTGTTGGAGAACATTAAAACCAATTCAACTAGGATGAGAAGTACTTGGCTCCCAAGATATCAGATCAAGAGAGTCATGAATGTTTCTTTTCCTTCCTACTTCCCTCTCGTGAACATCCTTTTCCTAATTCTTATACTACAAGACCTTTGTGACTCTTTTGTCCACCTCTTCCTTGCTTTGACTAAAAGATAATGCCATTATTCACATATCTTACACAGTTTACAAAGGAGGATAACCCAATTTTCCAACTGGCTTAATTGGAATATTAAGCCAATTGGCTTAATTGGGAAATCCAATTTCCCAAGTCTCCAACTGGTTTTACGGTGCTGGTGATGCTGTACTTCTTTCTGCTTGTCACAAACTTCTCCCTGATTTTCAGTGCCCTTGGTTTCTCTGGAACAAATTTGCTGAATAAACACTTCTGGGGAAGTGGAGACACAGTTACATGAAATACATAGACTAACTGGCTTAGCAAACTTCAAGTGTGCTTACCAGACTGTGGACATTATTTTGCCCCTCAAAGTTATTGTTGTCTCTACAATATATTGCATTCCCTCAAAGTTTTAAATGCATTTGGGCACCCATTGTTGAACTGACAGATCATCTCTCCTTGACTGGAATGACAAAAGAAAAGGATAGGATAGGAGGTGCAAGGGTAGGAGTCTGAAATCAACTCCTGTGAATACGATACTGAGACTCAAAGAGGCAGTGGTAGCTGAGAGTCACAGTAAGAACAGTATGTTTGATCATACCTCTTAAATGGACAAAAGGATAATCAAAAGGGGAAGCAATGTTGAAATAAATTTCTCCAAGATGGAGAATTTCTACATAAGGAAACTGAAATTTAGATATCTTTTGTGTCTATGTAAATGCTCCGCTTGGTTTAGAAACACAGTCTATTCAGTCAGGACAGTATACACATAATGTCAAGCCAAACTCTGTGCCATCTTGTTCCCAACCACTCTGTGACCAAGGCATCAGATATTTTCTGTTTGTCTCCTCTTAGCTCTTTATTATTATCCTATAAAAGCTTCTTGCCTTTCACCCCATTTTGTAGTCTCCAAAATCAGACTCTTCACTTCATGAAGTGTTATAATAGTAAAATCTACATCATTTGAGTTTTCTTCTTTATCATTTATTGCTTGAAGAAGGAAATGGCAACTCACTCCAGTATTCTTGCCTGGAGAATCCTGTGGACAGAGGAGCCTGGTGGGTTGCTGTCTATGGGGATCACACAGAGTTGGACATGACTGAAGTGACTTAGCAGCAGCAGGAGCATTTATTGTTATACTGGTGACTTCTTTGTATGCAAATGTCATAAGGATCAATGAGATAATGTATGTAATGGCTCAATATACTGCCCTGCACATATGAACAATTCAGTGAAAGGCAGATACCGTTTTATTGAGAAAAATATGAAAAGTGCCTAGTACTGTGTGAGTATTCAATAAATAAACCAGTGAATATCATTGTGATTTAACAAATAGAATTTGATTTCTGAAATCAATTTAACAAATGAAATGTTAATGACTAATACATAGAAATGTTGATCATATTGTTAGATAATTTTTCCCTGTTCTGTAATCTTTAACTAGAAATTATGTTCTCTCTCAGATCACTATAAAAAGCCAGACTACTCTTGAATAGCTGTTTGAAAGTTAATACATATTCTAGACAAGAGCATTACATTTATTGGATATTATAGTTAAAAATGAAGCATTAATTAATTGTAAAACAGATGATTTTTGGGGGGGGATACCTCAAAACAAATTTATTTTCATGTTGGTACAACAGAGATATTGCCTTTTAAAAATCTTAACTTTTGGCACCTTTAATCAAGTTAATTTGAAGTTTCTATGTATCTTTGTGAACCTTACATAAGGAATGTCATGATATGTTACAAGGATTGTATCAACTTTTACAGGACATTAGCTATTCTTTCAATTTTCAATAAAGTTAAGTCTCTTTTGTTCATTAAAACTAAATATTTTGCTTACATGCAAGTTATCCATATTTGCTGTTGTCATTCACAGCACCTACCAATTATCCACACTTAAATATCTAATGAATGAAATTAATATCTATTAAAAGTAATTCTCCACTAATTACCCTCAATGTTCTGTTCATTCCTAAAACACTTTTTGATTAGCCTCATAAGGACAGCATGTTCCAAATATTATGTACTTCTAATGTGATGTTATTAACTTTGTTCAATATCTCCTTGTTTATGGTGCAACATCAGTATGTAGGTAGGTAGAAATAAAATAAGAATTAATCAAACCTTTTGTTTTAAATTTGTTTTAATTCTTTTCACATTCTGTTTGGCTAAATGTAAACTAAGATGTTTTTCTCCATTGTTTTAATGCATATTTTGATTCTTTGAGTTTAGTGGATATGTGTTAGTTACTCTTTTTAGGATAAAAATAAAATTCAATTTAGGTTGTCTCTAATGGGTGACTATCAAACAGCAAATATCAGTAAAAGAAATCAGGGCCCAGAGTTACCCAGAGTCCAAGGCTCTCCAAAATGGGAACACAGGTGATGGCTTTGATGCCCCAGGGCAGTTTGGGTGGCTTTACTATGTGGGTCTCCTAATCACAAGAATTCTTGAATTATCACTTTAGCATACTTCTTGATGTGATTTAACAGATTTCTCTGTATCTGTTTTTTTTTGTTTTTGTTTTGAATCTCTTTCTATTCTGCCTCTACTAATAACTGAATGATATTCTAGGCATATCTCTAGGTCAAATTCCAGGGGAGAATCTCTTGATCCTAACTATTCTCTTCCTGTTTAGGCAGAGCTTTCATTTAAACCTAATTGTCACTGATAAACTTATATTTTGGCTTGATTGGGTTAGATACTAACAGCCTAAAGATTATGCCAGATTCATTTGGAAGTGAATAGGTAATTTCTGCCTAGGATTACTTTCTCAGCAGGGTTTGGGAATATTTCCTTTCCCTCAGCAAAGGGCAGTGGGAGTTGTAGACATTATAATCAGCCTTTTAAATGTACTTTACTGAATTTAAACCAGAAAACGGTTTTAGAATTGCCAGGTGTTCCAGTGTCTGTTCAGTGTTCACCTGGCCACTTGCTAGTTTTAGAGTATAATATTCCATATACCAGTAACTGTTAATAGTACAAAGTAGAACAGAAATAACAGCCAGAAATGAATGAATAAATATACAAGGTTACTAGTTTCTAGGAGTGGTGTAGTAGTCATTGTTCTCCAGAGAAATAGGAACAAAAGGGGATCTATGGATTTTATATATATATAGGCTTCCAGGTGCTGCTAGTGGTATAGAACCTGCTTGCCAGTGGTGGAGATGTAAGAGACATGGGTTCCATCCCTAGGTCAGGAAGATATCCAGGAGGGTGATGCATGGCCATTCACTCTGGTATTCTTCCTTGGAGAATTCTATGAGCAGAGGAGCCAGGCAGGCTACAGTCCATAGGTTTGCAAAGAGTTGGGCACAACTGAAGCAACTTAGAATGTGTGTGTGTGTGTGTGTGTGTGTGGTGTGTTCAATTCAGTTCAGTTCAGTTGCACAGTCGTGTCTGACTCTTGTGACCCCATGAACCACAGTACACCAGACCTCCCTGTCTCTCATTAACTCTGGAGTGCACCCAAACCAATGTCCATTGTGTCAGTGATGCCATC
>NW_020867285.1:0-52793 GCF_003369695.1 Bos indicus x Bos taurus | reverse complement strand
TGCCTGCTGTGAGTGCAAGGCTTGCAACACCATGGATAAGATGGGGGAGGAATCTTGAGACTGTTTGAGACACTGGAGGGGGCCTGGCCAATCAAGCCCCAGGCTTAGCAACATCTCAAGTTTTACAAGACCAAAACAAACAGTATTAATGTAAAAGCCAGGCTTGCCAATTTGGTTACAGATTGATAAAGTTATCAGTTTGTGTACCTCTGGGATTATAAACAGGGACCCCTGAATGCAGTCTTTGAAATCTCACTCATGGATCATACGCTCTGCCTGGGAACTTTCCCATTTGGGATTCCGGATGTGCTTGTGACACGGGACTTCCCAGTGTTGTTTAAGTCTGGATGTTGGACAAAAACCCAGTTGGTGATGTTACTCTCTGCTCTTTCTATTCTCTTTTGTTTTTAATGTTTGTATATTGAAAGTAAGCTAGATAAGTCCCTAATAATATCTGTGTGTTATTTATTTGTATTTAATGAGTGGCTTATTTTGTTAACAAATCCTTTGATCCCGAGATAAAAGTGAAAACCTTCAGCAAAACAGCTTGCTAGACATTTATATTTGGTATGTTTGAAGTCTAAAATTGAGAAGCAGTGGTTTCAGGTTCATGGAGAACAGAAAGAACAAGAACAACATCACGTGTACATATATATATATACACACACATATATATTATATAATATAGTATATATAATCATGTACTTGTTCAGACATAAAATCTTTAGAGCCTAAATACTGTTTGACATTTAATGCTCAGTTTTATTTTTAAAACAATCCTATCTTTTCTAGCTAATTTCAAAGAGGCTGAGGAAGCAATATGTTGTGGAAAATAATATGTGGAGTTCAGATACATAAATCTTAAGTACAGATCCTGGCTGTTCTGAACAACTCTCTGATAACAGGACACTGGCTTATTCATTAATCTCTGACATCCAAAGTTCCATATTTGAACATGTAGGGATAATAATGACAAGATTGATTCTGAGGTTGACTGAGATGGGTATATACAACTGTTATTCTCACTCCCTTCCTTACCAAATCTTTACCCTGAATTATTCTTTTTGGCCATGACTGCCTGTTCTAAATAATGAATGTGTGCTAAGTCACTTCAGTTGTGTCCAACTCTTGGCGACTCCATGGACAGTAGCCTGCCAGGCTCCTCTGTCCATGGGATTCCCCAGGCAAGAATACTGAGTGGAATGCTATTTCCTCCTCTAGGGGAATCTTCCTGACCCAGGGATGGAATCCACATCTCTTATGTCTCCTGCATCGGCAAGTAAATTCTTCACTACTGAGCCACCAGGGGTGCCCTGTTCTAAATAATAATAACTGGAAAAATCATTCTCTGTATATAAAATGATGGCAACAGAAAACATTTAGAAGACATTTTAAAGGATTTGAGGGCTTTAGTTAGGCATGTATCATACTCTTGCCGGGAAGGTCCCATGGATGGAGGAGCCTGGTAGGCTGTAGTCCACGGATCGCTAGGAGTCAGACAGACTGAGAGACTTCACTTTCACTTTTCACTTTCATGCTTTGGAGAAGGAAATGGCAACCCACTCCAGTATTCTTGCCTGGAGAATCCCAGGGACGGGAGAGCCAGGTGGGCTGCCCGTCTATGGGATCGCACAGAGTCGGACACGACTGAAGCGACTTAGCAGTAGCAGTAGTGAATTTGAGAAGTATTTTCAGTAACAAGGTCAGGTGCTATTTGAAAGGTATCTTCATGTCATGTAATAGTGATTATCGTTTGTACTTGTTCAACTTTGTCATGTCAAGTGTGGATCCTTTATAGGTACTATTGGATATGCTGTCAAGCACACTTGCTCTCTTATTCAGAACTCCTTTTTTGAAGATTCTATGTAAAGCAGATAGCTTCAACAAAGTATATTTGTTATGCAAAAAGATTTAGCAACATTAATGTCAAATGGCAAATTCAAATGTCTTTGTATTTTTTAAATAATAAAATAGCTCATGTAAAATATGCACTACATTGTTAGATGCCAGTTCAACAATTTGAAAATGATGGTAAGTGATGTCTCAGTGTGCTTCTCATGAGTTCTGGTTCAAATAATAGACTAAATTAAATGGGGGTTTTTTTTTTAAATATTGTCTCAGCAAAAGCAGTTAAGCATCTAGGTTACTTTAAGGTCAAATGCATAGTTTTTATACCAGGTTTACCAATTAGTAACTGTGGACATGTGATTCAAACTTTATGAATCTAAGAATTCCCATTTTTAAAAGAAATATGGGAATAATAAAACACTGAGCCCACTTATCTTATGAGAAGAAAAGGACATAGTATATATAAAGTCTGTAGTGTGTTGGTCTCTTAGTAGTGTCTGACTCTGCAACCCTGAGAACTGTAGCTCACCAAGCTCCTCTGTCCATGGAATTCTCCAGGCAGAAATACTGGAGTGGGTAGTCATTTCCTTCTCCATGGATCTTCCCGACCCACGAATAGAACCTGGATTTCTTGCATTGTAAGTAGAGTATTTACAACCTAGCACCAGGGAAGCCAAAGTAAGTAGAGAAACTATTGTTTAATAATTCTTCAATAGGACATTATTATTATTTTATTAGCAATCCAGACTTGACCTCCCCATAATACATTTATAGATGCCAACCTTTTTAAAACCAGTCAGGTATATATAATTCCTTTGCAAAGCCATTGCACTTGGCAACCTCTTTTTCCTCTGTTCGCATGACTGTCTCATTCATAAGCCTTGAGTGCTTTAAAATTGGTGAATTATTTCTTATTGGCTGTTCTCGGTGCCCAGCATATTGCTTGGCACATGATGGTTCTACATCTCATATTGATTGAATAAATTGGAAGATTCAAGTTCATATACATGGCATTGTCTGAGAAACTTATTTAAACATTCTTTAAAAAAAATGCTTTGTTAGGGCAGTGATTTAAACAATGTTGTTATTTATAAGATTTTTCTTTTCATAAAATATATCTGTATGTTAAATTCTTGATTGTGTTCACCATTTTAGGACGTGAGTGAATGCTTGAATAATTGAAATTTATTTTCTGATGTAATTTCTATAAGAACTAAAGTGGAGAAAAATTGCAAATATTATATCACATTCTCATAACACATATTTACTGACTTTTGTGATAGCCCTTTCAATTCACTGAAAAGACATACAAGAATAAATTTCAGTAACCCTTTGAAAACTCATCAATATGAGTACATCATGTAGAAACTAAATATCCCTATTAACATTTTCTAAAACTGAGCTTATCTCTTATATTGAAGACATAGTATACTATTCTTCAAGGTTTTTTTTTTTTTTTTTTTTCTCTTACAGATGCATGGTTAATTTCATTTGGGAAATTGATTAGACTACCTGATTGATTGCAGTGATTTGCTTTTCTTGTCTTGAGAAAGGAGACACAATTTATAATTCGTATTAAAAGTTGATTAGTATTTAATACTGTTAGTCTTGCTGAATGTTGCATAATAAATTCTAAAACCAGAACCTGTACAGCCAATTACTAAATATAAATACTAAGTAAATCACATCTTAAGTGGTATAAAAAAATTCAAAGGCATAATCTTCAGTGTTTAAAACAAACCTAAACAAAAAAAATCTCATTAAAGGCAGTAGCCTTGTGGTCTTTAAAGAGGTTTTGTTGTCTTCTTGTGGATAATGTTTGTGATTTTAGTCTGGGAATGAACACAGACTGTTTTGTCCCTAATGGCATTTAGAATTTGCATGACATAAAGTTATACAGGTACCCAATGGATTTATTTTACTAAGGGTATATCTATGATTAACTATACCATGAATTAAAATGTGTATGCCTTAAATGTACAGACTAATTTACAAACTCATATTCTAATAATACTCTGACAAAATATTTAACTGTATTTTGAAATGGGTTTGCTAGTAAATACATTCCAAATTGCTGAAACAGATACACACAAATGTTATTACTGTGAAAATATACTTATTTCCTCTATGTATGTAACATTTCCCAGTAGGGATAAGATCTCATATGATTGCTGAATGAAAGAACTTCTGGATAGTGTGGCATGAGAGAGATGTGACCTTCAGGTGGTATTTATTTTGTACTCTTTGGCACTGTGACATCAACTTTTTCAGAGAGATCAGAGCATCACTTCCTCCTACCAGTCTTCGGTGTACTGTGTATGACAACTGTGAACCATACACATTGCACGCCTTTAAATCTGATATAAAGGAGTAAAACCCCATAATGAATGCAGTGTACAAGGGAATCTGTGAGTATACTCTGGTTAAGTTTATGCAATGGCTGCCTGAAACACCCACCCTGAATCTCATGGCCCATTGTGCAAAAAGTATATCACTCTTCTGACAGCAGACAATTGAGATTAGTGATAGTGACACACACATGTGCAGGAGTGCTGAGTAGGCAGAAAAAATAAGCAAAAGAGAAATGAGGTGACCTCCTAACAGCAGATGAACATGACTCAATCAGCAATGGAAATCAATGAGCTGAAAGGAACTGGCAGGGAAAATCAATGAGGGAATAATGCACTGACCAATGAACTTTGTCCCCTTTTTGTATTCTCCTCTGGTTGTAGCAACCTAAATATCTCTTCCAGATCATTCTAGCCTTTTCATTCCTATTTACATTCTCAGTTACCTCTAGCTCCCATGTTTCTCAGGCTCTGTGCATAATTTAAAGCATCAAAAGATGACACAAAATTTATCTCCCATCTCTATGCCGCATGCGAGAGGAAAAAAAAAGAAAGAAAACAGGGATAAAACTTCATCTGAGAAAATGGCTATAAAAACCTTGACAGAGTGGAGATTAGTAGAAAAATTTAGACTGGCCCATGCAAGCAAGCTTCAGCTTTGCCATTAAGCTGCATCTTGGTTTCATTTACTTAGACTTTGAACTTTAATTACAATGGATATATGTATATAGCCATAGTTTAAACAACTAGAGCACATCAAACAACTACTGGAAATATCCTTATTTCTCTCAAGAATCTAAAGTTGTACATTATCTAAGTTTTTCTAAGTTATACATTATCAATGGTGAATTAAGCCAATATTAACACTGAAGTAGGGGTATCATGACAAAGGCAAGTAAGATACATGAAGTCAATTTTGCATTTAATAATAAGATTTCAGGCTTTATTTTGGGTTTATTATTGTAAACCTAGAGCCAAAAAAAGAGCAACTTGTGGGAAAGAACAATGCCCCAAATTCAGCTAATGACCATGATTTGGAATTTACATTTCTGTCCTGTATTGTATAGTCTTCCACAACCACAGTCTCTGTTCTTCTGCTCTCTAACCTAAATAATAAATCTATTCTAAATCTGATGTTTTCCTGGATCTTAGGTAGACTACATTAAGAAAAAAAAATTATAAAAGTATCAGAAAAACTATAAAATTTAAGTAAAATATAAAGTACTATGATTGGGAAAATAGCAACAATCTGTACATACAGATAAAATTAACAGGGAAAATAGTTGTTTAACTTTTTCAGCATAAAAATAAAAATGAAAAAGTGTAGATAAATTCAATACTTGTCACATTTTGTGATTCCAGTTGAGTTGGTTTCCTCTTATCAGCAAGAAGTGACTTTTTTCCTAATTGGTATGCTATCATCATTGATTGAATATATTTATCTGTCAACATTTCTGTTTGGTTCTCTAAATCCCAAGTCTCTTCTCTTGGTTCTTTCCCTAAGTAGACTGTATAGACCTGGATAGCCTAGTGATGATTCACACTTCTTTGCAACTCCCATAACATTTAGTAAAGTAGCTCGTTTGAGGATAGATGCTTAAAATGCAGTTTTTGTTAATGTTGCTAATGAGTTGCTTAACTTGTGTTAAGTTCAGTTCAGTTGCTCAGTTGTGTCCGACTCTTTGCAACCACATGAACCACAGCACGCCGGGCCTCCCTGTCCATCACCAACTCCCGGAGTTCACTCAAACTCATGTCCATTGAGTCGGTGATGCCATCCAGCCATCTCATCCTCTGTCGTCCCCTTCTCCTCCTGCCCCCAATCCCTCCCAGCATCAGGGTCTTTTCCAATGAGTGAACTCTTTGCATGAGGTGGCCAAAGTATCAGAGTTTCAGCCTCAGCATCAGTCCTTCCAATGAACACCCAGAACTGGTCTCCTTTAGGATGGGCTAGTTGGATCTCCTTGCAGTCCAAGGGACTCTCAAGAGTCTTCTCCAACACCACAGTTCAAAAGCATCAATTCTTTGGTGCTCAGCTTTCTTCACAGTCCAACTTTCACATCCATACATGACCACTGGAAAAACCATAGCCTTGATTAGAAGGACCTTTGTGGGCAAAGTAATATATCTGCTTTTGAATATGCTATCTAGGTTGGTCATAACTTTCCTTCCAAGGAGTAAGCTTCTTTTAATTTCATGGCTGCAATCACCATCTGCAGTGATTCTGGAGCCCAAAAAATAAAGTCTGACACTGTTTCCATTGTTTCCCCATCTATTTCCCATGAAGTGATGGGACTGGATGCCATGATCTTAGTTTTCTGAATGTTGAGCTTTAAGCCAGCTTTTTCACTCTCCTCTTTCTCTTTCATCAAGAGGCTTTTAAATTCCTCTTCACTTTCTGCCATAAGGGTGGTATCATCTGCACATTTGAGGTTATTGATATTTCTCCCGGCAATCTTGATTTCGGCTTGTGCTTCCTCCAGCCCAGCCTTTCTCATGATGTACTCTGCATACAAGTCAAATAAGCAGGGTGACAATATACAGCCTTGACATACTCCTTTTCCTATTTGGAACCAGTCTGTTGTTCCATGTCCAGTTCTAACTGTTGCTTCCTGACCTGCATACAGGTTTCTCAAGAGGCAGGTTGGGTGGTCTGGTATTCCCATCTCTTTCAGTATTTTCCACAGTTTGCTGTGATCCACAAAGTCAAAGGCTTTGGCATAGTCAATAAAGCAAAAATAGATGTTTTTGTGGAACTCTCTTGCTTTTTCCATGATGCAGCAGATGTTGGCAATTTGATCTCTGGTTCCTCTGCCTTTTCTAAAACCAGCTTGAACATCTGGAAGTTCACTTATCAGTAATAATGTATAACATCTTTACATTAAATATTTTATTCTCTGTGCTTCCTAGATGGCACTATTGGTAGGGAAACTGTATTGCCAATACAGGAGACATAAGAGACATGCTTTTGATCCCTGTGTTGGGAAGATTCTGTAGAGGAGGGCATGACCCCTTCTCCAGTATTCTTGCCTGAAGAATCCCAGGCAATGGAAATGTCTGTTTCCTATATCCTATCCATTGTTGTGGTTTTTGCTTGTTTGGTATGATGGTGTTCCCCCCACCCTCCAAATAACACCTTACATGAAATGTCAAATTATAAAATGGCATGCTGCTCCTCAATTCGAAGGGTGTACTTAACAGCCAGGAGTCTTGCTCCTCTGAAGCTTTAGGCCCAGAGCTATTTTACCACTGAGTTCCAGCATTTTGCAAACTGTTGACCTATGCAAATTGAAAGCTAAATTTTTCTATAAGATGTGATTTTAAAAATGTTTCTCTCTGGTCAAATCAGAGAGCAAAATGGGGAGAATCAGAGTCTGGCCAAGGGTCACTTTTCTTTTTTGCTAAGGATACTATGGTATATACTTTTATCAAACATTCCTTGCTTCCTATTTTAGGTATGCATGCACTGAGTATCAATCCTGGTTCCTGGTGTAATTAGGTTCAAATATACCACTTGACAAGCTCTTTAATCAGATTATCAAAGTTATTTTTTTTTTCTGTATTAAATGTAGTAGAACAATTCATCTGACAAGGAGTCTTGTGTGGTTATGAATAATAAAAGACACGTACAATACCCAGCACAGTTAGTGCTCATGCATAGTAGGTATGCATAATGGTTACTTATATCATTTATCCTAACAAATTGTGCAAGAGGACAGAATGTTATTTAAAAAATACAGTTATTACTTTTACAAAACAACTATGAACCATATTAGCTCCACAAAGTTTGCATTCATTTACTTCTTATTTCAGTCAACATTCTAAATCCTGAATCACAGGACAGGCAGCCAAGAAACAGCTTAGCAGGGGCATAAAAACATTATGCCTTCCTGAAGACTGTAGTCAATTGCGGGGACAGGGCTATGGATCACACAGATAAAGGTAAAATTATAACTGGTATGGTGCTCTAAGGTCAATAGCGAATGCTTGAGGCAATAACAGATGTGAAGAATGAGTAGAAGCTAACAACTGAAGAGAAAAATAACATAGCTGGAATGAGATAAATAAGACATGTTAAAGGAGGTGCAGAAGAAATATGAATATAATGCTTCCAGGTAAATGAGCACTAGAGCAGGCATTCTGGTCAGGGCTCAAGCAACAAAATAACTTGGAGCTCAGAAAATAGTAGCTTCATAGAAGCACAGTAACCGAAGAGTTTGGGTTACTTCAGGCTGTCACCTTAGGAAAGCATATAGTCTATTAGTTATTAGCACCAAAGTACCTCAAAGATGTTATTCTGTGGGTTAGTCTTAAAAGGGACAAATGTGTAAAGGATGCACAGGACACCTGTCAGGCAGAACAGAAGGAATATTTAAGGAGACCCTGAGGAAAGAATGGTGATGATTACTAACCCGGGGTTGTTGACCAGAGTCAAACAAGGCAACTGAAGAAAAGAACATCTTTGGCAGCAAACATCATCGCTGGAAGCTGACAGAACACAAGTTCTCAGTTAATTGGAACTAGAATTTTGCAGAATGAGGTATCGATAGATTGCAAATATTAAATTTTGAATTCTTTTCAAAACAGTGACAACTCACTATCATATAATGCAACCCAGATTGTAACAGAATTTGACTATTGATTGCCCAGGAGAATGGAAAAAACAAAGGTTATCTTTATTATCTCTCTTTTGCCCAGACTGTGAATATTATCACTGGTAAGTAGAAATAATGTTGATTGGTAAAAATTTGAAAATAAACAGATGATATTCAAAGGAAGGATGTCATCCTAAAAATGTTAAAGAGAATGAAATATATTCATTTACTTTGTAATGTGGCTTATAATAAGCTGGGTACTGTACTTTATTAGCAGTCTGAAATTACCTATGCAAAATATATATAGAAGAATATATAGTGAATATATATTATTCAAGAAGAATAATAGTGCAGGAATATAGAGACCTGGTATGAGGGAATAAAGCAGAAGAGAAAAAAAATACATAAAAGCAAGAAAAAAGAAGGCAATCGATATGGAAGAGAGATAGCTCGGAAAAAAAAAAAAAAAGAAAAAATTGATAAGAAGGAAATGTTAACAATAGTTAGTTACCTCTCAATGGTAGAACCACCTGCAAATACACACAGACACACACATAGACACAAATAATTTTTTTAACTGTCTATGATCTTAAACTTTTTCTAAAACTAGAAGGTAATATTTTTATAACTAGAAAAAGTAATAAAAATCACAGGAAATGATTCAGTTCAGTTCAGTCGCTCAGCCGTGTCCAACTCTTTGCGACCCCATGAATCGCAGCACGCCAGGCCTCCCTGTTCATCACCATCTCCTGGAGTTCACTCAGACTCACATCCATCGAATCGGTGATGCCATCCAGCCATCTCATCCTCTGTCGTCCTCTTTTCCTCCTGCCCCCAATCCCTCCCAGCATCACAGTCTTTTCCAATGAGTCAACTCTTTGCACGAGGTGGCCAAAGTACTGGAGTTTCAGCTTTAGCATCATTCCTTCCAAAGAAACCCTAGGGCTGATCTCCTTCAGAATGGACTGGTTGGATCCCTTACAGTCCAAGGGACTCTCAAGAGTCTTCTCCAACACCACAGTTCAAAAGCATCAATTCTTTGGCACTCAGCTTTCTTCACAGTCCAACTCTCACATCCATACATGACCACTGGAAAAACCATAGCCTTGACTAGACAGACCTTAGTTGGCAAAGTAATGTCTCTGCTTTTGAATATGCTATCTAGGTTGGTCATAACTTTTAAGATTATATTAAAAATAATTTGGGGGGAAGAAAAAACACTTAAAAATATGACAGTATTTTATTAAATTGATCTTCTCCCTAAAGTTTGCTGCTGCTAAGTCGCTTCAGTTGTGTCCAACTCTGTGTGACTCCATAGGCAGCAGCCCATTAGGCTCCTCTGTCCCTGGGATTCTCCAGGCAAGAACACTGGAGTGGACTGCCATTTCCTTCTCCAATGCCGATGACTAATTTAGAACTAAACACAATTTTGTCACATTTTCAAAATTTTCAAACAAGTTCAAAAATCAAAGACATTTGAGAAGACAGTATTGAAATTAGCATGCATAGCTTATTCAATCTGAAAATATTTTTAAATTTCCCTAAAAACGTCTGAATATTTGTTAAGGTATGTGGCAAGATTTAAAATGGGAGATATATCTACAAAGATAGTTGGCTCTTCCATTCTGCATGTGTCCTGGTGATGATCTCTTTGTGTGAATACAGACCAAATTTTCCTCATTCATCATAGGATATCAATCTTTCCACTTAACATCTTTTGTATAAAACATATGAATCTTTCTGAGAATACTTGGGGTTCACGTTTTTGCAGGTATGTTTAGCCTTACATTTTGGTTACTAAAGCTCTGCCAAAAATCCAGCTAAGATAAATGCTACTAAACAAGGTAATCTGAAAAAACAAGCTATTCTCTTCTCTACTTTATAGTCAATTTATTTGACCACCAGATTTTGGCTTAGTTTTCTGTACCTCTACATTAACTTGGTTTACAGTCAGTCTATGTTCATTGAATTAAGGTATGATGCATGTGGTAAACAGAATTTGGGCCTCCATAATCTTTGCTTCTTAATGTTACGTCTTGAGATAAGTAATGTGAGAAAAGGGATTTTTCAGATGGAATCAAGATTATAGATTTTAAGATAAGGACATTATCCAGGAATATTGGGATGGGCCCCTTCCAATCACTTGAGCACATAAAAGCAGATAAGTTCAGTTGGGTTAAAGTAAAAGATATAACAAGAAAAGAGTTAAGGGTGACTAAGCAAAAAGAGAGATGAGGGATTCAAAGTACAGTGAAAGGATTTCACCCAAGCTGCTGTCTTTCAAAATGTAGAAAGTGCCTTGAAGCTATGTAACACAGGTTACCTCTAGAAGCCAAGACTTGGGAACCAGCTGAGAGTCAGTAAAGAATGGGACCTCATGCTACAACCAGGAGGAACTGAATTCAGTCACTAACCTGAATGAACTTGGAAATGAATTCTCCCCAAAGCCTCCAAAAGGAAAACCAGTCACATTAACACTGATTTCTCCCCTGAATAATTCATGCAGAGAAATCAGCTAAAGCCACACTCAGGCTCACAAGTACCTGGGCTTGAAATCTAAAAAAAATTCTTAGATAACATATTTGTGTTACTTCAAGCCACTAAGCTCTTGTAATATTTTTATAGAGACAGTAGACAATCATACAGTGTTCTACTTCTGGTTTTTCTGTGGGGTCAATACAAGAATGGTCATATGAAGAATGCTTAGACATTTTCTGGGGCTTCCCTGATAGCTCAGTTGGTAAAGAAACCACCTGCAATGCAGGAGACCCTGGTTGGATTCCTGGGTTGGGAAAATCTGCTGGAGAAGGGATAGGCTACCCACTCCAGTATTCTTGGGCTTCCCTCATTGCTCAGGTGGTAAAGAATTTGCTTGCAGTGTGGGAGACCTGGGCTCAATCCCTGGGTTGGGAAGATTCCCTGGAGAAGGGAATGGGGCTACCTACTCCAGTATTCTGGCCTGGAGAATTCCATGGACTGCAAAGAGTCAGAGACTACTGAGAGACCTTCACTAGACATTTTCTAAAAATCTAAGATCTAAAGTCTAAGGTCTTAAATTGTCCTTGTATAAGAAAATATATGCTATAAATAGGCCTATTATATTTGAGAGTAATACAACTCATCATTTATCTCACAATCACAATGAAAAGATAACTTATGGAAAATATTTGCAAATAATATATCTAATAGAAAGAGGTTAATATACAAAATATACAGGAAATTCATATAACTCAATGTCTAATCTAGTGTCTAGTGAAAGTCACTCAGTGGCTGTTTGTGACCTGATTCTCCAGGCCAGAATACTAGAGTGGGTAGTCTTTTCCTTCTCCAGGGGATCTTCCCTACCCAGGAATAGGACCCAGGTCTCCCACATTACAGGCAGATTTTTTACTGTCTGAGCTATGAGGGAAGCCCAGGAATACTGGAGTGGGTAGCCTATCCCTTTTCCAGCGGATCTTCCCAATGGAGGAATCCAACCAGGATCTCCTGCTTTGCAGGTGGATTCTTTACCAACTGAGCTACTAGGGAAGCCCCAATAGCAAATACAAAACTAAAATTAAAACAAAACAAAAAATACTGGTAAAGGACCTGAGTAGAAGTGTTTCCAAAAACATACAAATGGTCAATATGAATATGAAAAAGGTGTCCAACCTTTGCATTTCAAATTTGAAATACAAGTCAAACCCATAGTGAGAGATCAGTACATACTTATTAGAATGATTATTATCAAAATATAAAACATATAGTAAGTGTTGGCTAAGATTTGGAGAAAAAATAATGTGTGTGCAGTATTGGTGGGAATGTAAATAGGGGTAGTCACTATGGAAAATAGTATAGAGGTTTCTCAAAAAATTAAAAATAGAACTGCAAATAACCCATAATTCCACTATGAATATTTATCCAAAGAAAATATAAATACTAACTTAAAAATATACATGCAGCCCTATGTCTACTGCAACATTATTTACAGTAACCAAGGTATGGAAACAAGCTAAATATCTATCAATGGATGAACAGACAAAGAAATTATGGCATATATACACAATGGAATATTATTCAGCCATAAAAAGAAGAAATATTTGCCATTTGTGACATGGATGGACCTTCAGGGCATTATGCTAAATGAAATCAGACAAAGACAAATACCTTATGATCTCACTTATATGTAGGATCAAAAAAACAAAAACAAAACTGATCTCACAAATATGAAGACCATATCGGTGACTTGTTAGAGGGTAGACAAAATGGCTGAAGGGGGTCAAATAGTATAAACTTCTAGTTACAAAATAAATATTTTTTAGGGATGCAATATAAAAAAATAAAGAATACATCTATCTACCCACATACACATAGGAATATAATCCATCCTTAAAAAAAAAAAAAAAAAATCCTGTTCTTTGTGATAACATAGATAAACCCGGAAGGTATTATGTTAAGCAAGACAAGTGAAATAGACAAATGCTACATATTATCACTGATATGTGATCACCAATATCACTATTGATACCAGTATCACTGCTATCAATAAAGAGATAAAATATATAAAAATAAACTAAATAAAAGTTCTAGAGCTAAAAATACAATAGCTGAAAATAAAAATTCACTAACAAGATTCAAAGAGAGATTTGATTAATCAGAATACATGTCAGTCAACATGAAAATAGGATAACAGGGAAAAAAAGATTGAATAAAAGGGAAGAGAGCCTAAGGAAATTTGGGGACACCATCAAGTGGCCCAATATATGCCTTTTGGAAAGAGAAGAGAAAAATAAAGAACCAGAGAGAATATTTGGAGAAATAATGGCCAAAGCATCTAAATTTGAAAAAAGATGAATATAAGCATCCAAGAGCCTAAACAGCTTCAAGTAAAATGGACTCAAAATTGCACACTGGGATATATTATAATTAAACTTTTGAAAGACAAAGAGAAAATCTTACAAGCAGCAAAAGAGAAATGATTTGTTGCATACAAAGGATCCTCAATAAGATTATAAGCAGAATTCTTATCAGAACTATGGAGGTCACAAAAGTAGTGGGCCAATATATTCAAAGTGCTAAAAGAAAAAAAAATCTATCAGTCAAAAACTATATATTTGGTAAAACTGTCCTTAAAAAATCAGGGAGAATAATCATATAACTGCTATTTATGAAATGAAAGTATGTTACAATAAAATAACATGAATTTCAGTAAACAAATTCCAAATGCATTCATTACAAAGCATAAAAAGTAAAACCTAGGGGAAAAAATACATTAGGGAGAAATTAATGCATTTCTAGATAACCAATGTCTGAGGGAGTTTGTTACCATTAGATCTGTTCTGTAAGAAATACTAGAGTCCTATAGTTCAACATAAAGTAACACCAGACAGGAACTAAAAGCCAAATAAAGAAATACAGATCTTTGTAAAGGTAAACACATGAAAAATTATAAATCCTAACATAATTGTAACAATGGGTGCGCAACTGCACTTTTTGTTTCCTATATGATGTAACAGAGTACTACGTTAAAAAGCAATATCTCTAAAAGCTAAGAGTTTTGTAACTTTTGTTTGCAATTCATATTTTGTTTTTAAGATTTTAAAAGACGGTTGTAATTAAAAGGATTATTAGTTCATATTGTTGGGCAAAAGATTTATGGAGATGTAATTTTGCAGCATCAACAACTGAAAGGGGTGGTGTGTGCATGCTAATTCATTTCAGTCATGTTCGACTCTTTGTGAACATATGGACTGTAGCCTGCCAGGCTCCTCTGTCTATGGGATTCTCCAGGCAAGAATACCAGACTGAGCTGCCATTCTTTTCTTCAGGGGATCTTCCTGACTCAGGGATCAAACCCATGTCTCTATGTTTCCTGTATTGGCATACAAGTTCTTTACCACTAATACCACCTGGGACGCTGAGGAAGAAAGGGGTGGTGATGGGCTGTAAAGAACAGAGTTTTTGCTGTTATTAAAGTTAAGATTAAAAAAAAAAGTTAAGATAGTATAAATTCGAATTAGAGTGGTATAAATTCAAATTAGAGTGTTATAATTTTAGAATGCTAAATGTAGTCTCCATAGTAATAATAAAGAAAATAGTTATAGTATATAAACACATAGAAATAAGAAAGAAATCTCAACACTTCACTGCCACAAAACCAACTAAATAAAAAGAAGAGTAACACAAAACATTAGGGACAAGAAGTTATATATACATGTAAAACAAATGGCAGAAAGAAAAAAGTACCTTCTTACTGGTAATTGGCCTTCCCTGGTGGCTCAGACAGTAAAGCATCTGCCTACAATGCGGGAGACCTGGGTTCGATCCCTGGGTCCAGAAGATCCCCTGGAGAAGGAAATGGCAACCCACTCCAGTATTCTTGACTAGAAAATCCCATGGACTGAGGAGCTTGGTTGGCTACTGTCCATGGGGTCACAAAGAGTCAGACACGACTGAGCGACTTCACTTTTCACTACACTATTGGTAATTACTTTAAATATAAATGGATTAAGTTCTTCAAATGACATAATTTTTTTAAAAAAAAATAAAACAAGCAAGCAAAGAAAAAACCCAGGAGCCAATCATATGTTGTGTACAAGGTACTCACTTCAGAACTAGAGACAAATGTCTAATAATGGATTACCATCCAAAATAAATAATTCCTAAAGCCATCAACAACAACAACAAAACAAACAATGCAATTTAAAAATGGTCAAAGGAATTAGATAGGCATTTCTCTAAAAAAGATATAAATATGGCTAAGCATGTGAAAAGATGTTTAACATTAGAAAAATGCAAATCAAAGCTATTCCCATTAGGATGGCCACTGTTTTTTTGTTGTTTTTAATTTTTGTTGGAGTATAGTTGATTTAAAATGTTGTGTTACTTTCTTCTGTACAGCAAAGTGAATCAGTTATACATGAACATATACGATGGCTACTATTTTAAAAAAAAGAGAGAAAATAAGTGTTGATGAGAATGTGGAGAGATTGGAACCCTTGTGCATCATTGGTGGGAAGGTACAATGCTACAGCAGCTATGAAAACAATATCAGAGTTAAAAAAAATAAAATTATAATTAACTTGTGATTCAGTAATCCCAGTTCTGGGTATATATTACAAACAACTAAAAGCTGGTTCTCAAAGATATATTTGTATACTTATGTTCATAGCAGCATTATCACAATACATGGAAGCAACTCAAATTTGTATTAATCGACAGATGGATAAGTAAAATATGGAATATACATACAATGTAATATTATTCAACTTTAAAAAGAAAAGAGATAATAGTGTATCCTACAACACAGATGAACTATGAGGAAACTATAGTAAGTGAAAGAAGTCAGTTATAAAAAGACAAATATTATATTATTCCATTATATGATGTACCTAAAAGCAATCAAAATCATAGAGATTGAAAACAGAATGGTGGTTTCCAGGGGCTGAGGAAGAAGGGAATGGGGAATTGTTTAAAGAGTAGAGAGCTATAGTCTTAAAATATGAAGAGTTCTGGAAGTAGATGGTGATATGGTAGCACAACAGTATGAGTGTATCTGATACCACTGAACTGTACACTTCAGTTGAAATGGAAAATATTATGTCACATATATTTTATCACAATAAAAAATGGGTAGGAAGGTGTATTTATCATTTAAAATCTCTATTCTGAAAGCTCAAATAATTTTAGAAAATTCATATAAAATGAAAGTGTTCTTTCTAAAAATGGTATTAAACAAGCTTTAAATAATAAATAGATAAAAATAATAAATAGATAACTTATTTGAAATGGTAATAAAATAAATAGTATGCAATATGAGTTATATGAAGGTGGCTTTTTTCTGACTTCCATAGAGCAGTGTCTTCTGTAATTTGTATTCTACAAATTCTTATGAATGTATGTGTGATTTTTTTTTTTTTTGCTATTGCTTCCTTTTTTTTTTTAACTTAAAAATAAACTATTTTCATATTTGATTATTTTGGACTAGTCATTAATTTTCAAGTACCTGTTATACAGGTAGCAGAGCATAAAATTACTATTTTTTTTTTCATTTGGTCCCTTAATTGGCCAAAGCTGCAACATCTGTCACTTTTGTGAGAATCAGATTTCAGTTTCAAAGGCAGTATTAACAATCTGGCACAGCCACATCAGTATTACTTTCATTTAATCTTTTTGCCCATCCTCCCTTCTTTCACTAATCACTCCCCAAGCTTCAAATCTACTTGTCTTCACAAAGTTCCCTTTCACCTTATGGGACCTGGTACTGCATTTTGTCTGGGCTATGGATTCTTCAGAGTGTGCCACCTAAGCATTGCTCAGAGATTCGTAATTACATGTAGAATTTTTGTATCCATTCTCCATCATTTTCCCCTTGCCAAAGAGTAAAATTTTATGTCAGTTAGCCACAATAACATGCTATGAACCAGAATTTAATCAGTAATAAGGGCTTCCCAGGTGACTCAGTGATAAAGAATCTGCTGTCAAGCAGAAGACCTGGGTTCAATCCCTGGGTCGAGAAGATCCATAAGAAGGAAATGCAACCCACTCCAGTATTCTTGCCTGGAATCCCACAGATAGAGGAGCCTGGCAGTCTATAGTCCATGGGATCACAAAAGAGTCAGACAGGATTTAGCAACTAAACAAAAGTATAATGATCATTAAAAAGGATGTAATAGGAACACACAGAACTTTTCTGGTTCTCTATGTTTTGTTTGTTTGTTTACATTTCAGCTTCTGTGGAATGCTTCTAAGTTGCTCCTCACGGAATAAACCTGCCCAAACAGATTAGCTCTGAAGTGAAATAAAAAACATGAAGGCAAGGTATTATAAAAGTACAAACATAAAATTTCTTCCCTGCTTGGTAAAATCCCTTTAGGGTATTGCAATGTTAGTATTATTTTTCCTCCCTTTTTCTTTTATCAACTGGAAAGGTAGTTTCACTTTCTGCTATTATAGCATCATACCCTCTAGTCACATGGACACTAGAATAACAAAAACAGAAAGTGTATTCTTTCTTTCGTCTCCATCCTTTGACAAAGTTTGCCAATAAGCATACCTTCTAACTAAAAGAAAACAGAAGAAAAAACTCTCCATTTGTTCATTTCTGCTTTTTCTGAGATATCACAGCAGCATGGGCAAAATTGACTATACTGCTGAACAATGTATGGCACAAAAGTTTTACTCTTTAGTATGAAAAACATATGAATATTTTTTCCAAATATATGACAAGAAACAAAAAATTTTGCATCGATGTAACTAGCTCTACACAAAAAAACTCTTGTTATCGTAACAACTTCATTATTCACTTGATTTAATAGTCAAGGCAATTGATTTTTTTGAGGTACAATTCCTGTATTTATACTTTGAGGGATGTAAATAAAAAAATAAGTAAAATGTGTGAAAGACTGTGATGTAAATACTAAAAATTATAAATATCAAGCAGCACACATAGAAATCAATACATAAAATTGATTGAAAAATAATAAGAAAATAGCAGTATTTGTTATGATGGAGTAGTGACAGATTAGCTTTTTGCACATCAGCTCCTAATTGTTAATAACTATAAAATGCAAAATGCATGTTTTTGAAGACATCAGAGGTACACCAAAACATCCACAGTTTAAGGGGTAAGAATCACAAAAAGAAGAGAAGAATATTGAAACATATGCAAACAATTCAATGCTTTTCCCCACCAAACATTTACTATTTTTGAAAGTAGCAAGCAAAGGAGAAGTGAGTAATGAAGTAGAAAGTGATAGCTGTAGCTGGTAAATATTGGTTAACTTTTCAAAATCTCATGAAGCAGGAAGACAAAATTTGAGTTTCTGGGCTATAAGTTAGCCAAACCATGAAGGACTAATATGTTAGAGTGGAAGAAAGCATTCTGAAGCAAGCCCACTAGTTCAAGGCAATTTTAAAATCAAGCCACATCTTGATTTCTAAGAGGTGCCACTATGATAGACTTAACACTAGAGAAAGGAATAGCTAAAAATGCTGGGAAGTTGATGAGAGCTGTCAAGACTTTCATACCAATGTGAGGAAAAAAATGTTTCAGAGGTTGTCTTGTATTAGAGGTCTTGATAAACTCTTTCACACCACACACACACACACACACACACCACATACATACAAAGCCCACATAAGACCAAATTGGAAATAGACAGGGTTTCATGAAAGGCTAAATAACAGTGTTGACCAGACTCAATTTCAACATTAATCTACTCCTGTTCTAACAATGTGGTATAATGTTTTTAAGAGGAACTTAATAGCATTTGTAGGACCAATAAATATATATTTATCTAATTTGTTGTCATATAAAATGGCCATAATATTCTTTTTAAAAGACTTGAATGCCAGAAGACAATAAAATGAGTAAAATGGGAATAAATGGTAAATCTAACACAGAGGTGATCTCAAAATTGTAGTTATTAGAGAAAAAATAGACAACAAGAGGGATATTTTAACTCAGAAATGTGAAAACCATAACAAATAAATGAAAATGTATGAAACTGAAGACTGTAACAATGGGCATTCAAAAAAATGCTAGAAGAGGACATCCCTGGTGGTGCAGCGGATGAGAATTTGTCAGTCCAAGAAGCATGGGTTTGATCCTTGGTCTGGGACGATTACACATGCCATGTGAGCCACAACTACTGAGTCTCCACTCTAGAGTCTGTGCTCCTCAACAGGTGAAGCCTCCGCAATGAGACGCCCTTGTACCAAAACCAAGGGTAGCCCTTATTCTCTGCAATTGGAGAAAGCCTGAACAAAGCAAGGAAGACCCAGTGCAGCAAACATAAATAAATAAATAATAATAAAAATGCTAGAAGATTTTGCAGCAAATTAGGCAAAAAAGAAGGATCATTGAATGAAAAGAAAATACCCAACTGGAAAATATCAGATATAAAGAATAAAGTTCAAACATACTGACAAGACCATAATACATATGACAAACCTACTGGAAAGTTCTGACATAAATGTACATGGAGTCCCCAAGGAAAAATGGAGCTATAAGGAATATACCCTATGAAAAGATAGGATGGCCAAAAACTTTTTCTAAACTGATAAAAGACAAAAACACTGAAAATTAAGAGTTCTACACATTTTAGGTAGGATAAACTTAAAGAAAACCACTGTCAGATCCATCAGAGTAAAACTGCTGAAACCAAAGACAAAGAGGAAAATATAAGCATCAAGGGAGGACCTACTGACACAAGACCTTCAAAGGAGCAAAAGTAATTCTGATACCAAGATAAGAATACCCTGAAGATAAAATATGATATTATTGAAGTCCTGAGAGAAAATAACTACCAGGCCAGACATCTACATCAAATGAAACTATCTTTCAAAATTAAATATAATAAAAAAATAACAGAGGATATATTAAGCATACATAAACTGAAATAGATCTTTAATAGTATTACTGGCAAACAAAAAATGTAAGCAAGGGCGTACCTAAACAACTTAAAAGCAAAAAAAACAATATATATAAGCAAATATAAACAATAATTTGCTATATGAAGTAACAATAATATCTGATGATTTTAAAATCTGAGTAAAAATAAATGGAAATTGTTCAACAAGAAAGAAGAGATAAGAGAAATACTGTTCTAAGTGCCTTATACCATCTGAAATAGTAAAACTCATACTTTATGTAGAAATCAAATAACGAAGAGAAAGAACTTGTATTATCTAATATCACCATTAAAATAGGATAAAATTAAAAGAATAGACATAACCAATAAAAAAGAAAACTAGAAATGACTATAAAAGCAAAACTTTGTCTAGACTAAAACAGTCAAGTAAGGTGGGATAAAAAGATTAGAGAAGAGGTGAGAGAAAGATTATAAACTAAATCAGTAATTACAGTATATATATATTAAAAATTCCAATTCAAAGAATATTTATTCAGCTTATATTAAACATAAGCACATTGTGATGTTTAAAAGGAAACACAAAAATAAGAACAGAAAATGTTTGAAAGTAAAAGTGAGGAGTAAGTTATACAGAAATACCTTATAAAATATATTGTTGGGGGCCAGAGTGAGGTACTCCGCCTGTGACAAAGGTCATGAGGAAGGAGGCTCGACATACGCAAAGGCGGGATCGAGCCTCAGGAGTCCCCCTGGAACTCCTCGAGCTTCTACCCCCATAACCAGAGCCTGCCTACTTTACTACTTTGTGCTCACCTCTGACTTTATGGGGGGCTGTCCCCCACCACCTCTTTCGGAGAAGGAGTTAACCTAGAGCTCCAGTTAATAATAATTCCTGGGCGTGATAAGAGTGTTTTAACCTACAAACTCCTCTGAAGGTTCTCTAGCCTGCCTGACAGGCTTGTCCGGCCACATGTGATTGCTCACAGCCTCCCAACCGTGAGAGGCACAAGATGCTTTAAACCTTCTAAAAACAGGTTCCTTAGAAAACTTAGAAAACTATAAGTATAAGTATAGTGTATAAGTATACTTAGAAATTGTATTGATGAAGGGTTTTTCATTTGTTGAGCCAATGTTTGTTGCTAAGTCTCCACATCCCCTGCCCTTACACATATTAATGAATATATAGAAGAAATAAGTATTAACCTTTGATATTAATCATGTTAGACCTTAGGCTAAGTAAATTCTTTCCTTAACTAAAACCCACTACACCGTCACCCTATAGGAATGTAACTTTATTTGGGTGGTGTCTCTTTTAAGAATAATCACCCCTGGAGAAATAAGTGTCCTTGTTGACTGACTGTTGTCACAAGGAGAGGGTCATAAATTGTCAGCAGGCCCCCCTGGCCAGAAGATGATGTAACACCCCTAAGACCCCTGTATACATTTGTATGAAGCACCTGACTTTGATAAAAGTCAGGACTGCTGACCCCATGTGACTTTTGCATAACATCTCAGTGTATAAAAGTAGACCATGGAAAATAAAGAATTGGGATCAGTTTCTCGAAATACTGGTCTCCCCATGTCGCTCTCTCTCTCACTCTGGTTGAGTCTCCATCTGGAGCGCGGAACTCGCCATGCTTACTAATTATGCCTGGGCTTCTAAGATCTGACCAGGGAGTCCTCAGTGTCTCCTCTCCTTCGGGAAAATGGAAGGACGCCTGCAGCCTACGTAAGTGGTGCAAACTTCTTGTCTTGAAGTTTTATTGGTCTCCCACGTAAACCAAGCTACTCAGCCTCTTTTCTTCACTGAATTTTCCTACTGAGCTATCCTCATCCTATTACTCTTTATATCTTTGATAAAATATTTAAATAAATAGGTCGCCGACGCCGTCCCCCCTTCGAATACCCTGGATCAGCTGGGGCTGGACCCCGGCAATATATTAATAATAGACAAATGGAATGCTAAGACAAAATCATTAGAAGACATTATGAAGTATACTTAATAAAGATAAAAATATGATGAATTTTTTTTGGCAAAAAATTTAATGGCAAATATAAATGGCAATTTAAATTTGTATACTTCTGTAAACATATAAACTATACAAAGCAAGGTTTTATAGGATCAGAAAAAATAGAAAATCAACAGTGATATATTAGATTTTAGCACATTTTGGTAATTTATGGAAAAGTTTCCAAAATATTCTGTAAAGAGATGGGATATTTGGAAAATTTAACCAAGTTTTTACTGAACTGCCATTTGGAAAACACTACATAAAGTAATTGCAGAACAAACTACAAAAAGAAACTCTTATTCACAGGGATTCTAAATCCAAATGAATTATGTAAATCTAATCTCATCATCACTTCATGGGAAATAGATGGGGAAACAGTGGAAACAGTGTCAGACTTTATTTTTGGGGGCTTCAAAATCACTGCAGATGGTGACTGCAGCCATGAAATTAAAAGACTCTTACTCCTTGGAAGAAAAGTTATGACCAACCTAGATAGCACATTGAAAAGCAGAGACATTATTTTGCCAACAAAGGTCTGTCTAGTCAAGGCTATGGTTTTTCCAGTGGTCATGTATGGATGTGAGAGTTGGACTGTGAAGAAAGCTGAGCACCGAAGAATTGATGCTTTTGAACTGTGGTGTTGGAGAAGACTCTTGAGAGTCCCTTGGACTGCAAGGAGATCCAACCAGTCCATTCTGAAGGAGATCAGCCCTGGGGTTTCTTTGGAAGGAATGATGCTAAAGCTGAAACTCTAGTACATTGGCCACCTCATGCAAAGAGTTGACTCATTGGAAAAGACTGTGATGCTTGGAGGGATTGGGGGCAGGAGGAGAAGGGGACGCCAGAGGATGAGATGGCTGGATGGCATCACCAACTCGATGGACGTGAGTCTGAGTGAAGTCCGGGCATTGGTGATGGACAGGGAGGCCTGTCGAGCTGCAATTCATGGGGTCGCAAAGAGTCAGACACGACTGAGCAACTGAACTGAACTGAACTGAATCTCATCAAATTTCAAAGGATTAAAGACAGAGAACTATATCTCTGTACTCTAGAAATACAGAATACAGACCAAAAAATCCCTAAATATTAAGAAATAAAACAATTACTTCCAGGTGTATAAGATGAATTTAGAAAAGGCAGAGAAATCAGAGATCAAACTGCCAATATTCACTGTATCACGGAGAAAGCAAAGGATTTCTATTAAAACACCTGCTTCTGCTTCATTGATTTCACTAAAGCTTTTGTGTGGATCACAGCAACCTGTAGAAAATTCATTCTTAAAGAAATGAGAATATCAGACCGCCTTACCTGTCTCCTGAGAAACCTTTATGCAAGTCAAGAAGCAACAGTGAGAACTGGACATGGAACAACTGGTTTCCAAATTGGGAAAGGAGTACGTCAAGGCTGTATACTGCTGCTGCAGCTGCTAAGTCACTTCAGTCGTGTCCGACTCTGTGCGACCCCAGAGATGGCAGCCCACTAAGCTCCTCTGTCCCTGGGATTCTCCAGGCAAGAATACTGGAGTGGGTTGCCATTTCCTTCTCCAATGCATGAAAGTGAAAAGTGAAAGTGAAGTTGCTCAGTGGTGCCCGACTCTTAGCGACCCCATGGACTGGAGCCTACCAGGCTCCTCTGTCCATGGGATTTTCCAGGCAAGAGTACTGGAGTGGGGTGCCATTGCCTTCTCTGAGGCTGTATACTATTACCCTCCTTATTTAACTTCTATCCAGAGTACATCTTGCAAAATGCATGGCTGGATGGATCACAAGCTGGAATCAGGACTGCCAGGAGAAATATCAAACATTTCAGATATGCAGATTATACCACTCTAATGGTAGAAAGGTGAGGAGGAACAAAAGACCCTCTCCAAGGTGAAAGAGGAGAGTAAAAATGCTGACTTAAAAATCAAAATTCAAAAAACTAAGGTCATGACATCCGGTCCCATCACTTCATGGGAAATAGAACAGGGGAAAATGGAAGCAGTGACAGATTTTCTTTTCTTGGGCTCCAAAATCACTGCTGACAGTGACTGTGGCCATGAAATTAAAAGATGCTTGCTCCTTGGAAGGAAAGCTATGACAGACCTAGACAGAGTACTGCAAAACAGAAACATCACTTTGCCGACAAAGGACCACACAGAGAAAGTTATGGTTCTCCCAGTAGTCATGTATGGATGTGAGAGTTGGACCATAAAGAAGGCAGAGCATTGAAGAATTGATGCTTTTGAACTGTGGTGCTGAAGAAGACCCTTGAGAGTCCACTGGGCTGCAGGGAGATCAAACCAGTCAACCCTAAATATTCATTGGAAGGACTGATACTGAAGCTAAAGCTCCAATACTTTGGCCACCTGATGCGAAGAGCAGATTCATTGGAAAAGACTCTGATACTGGGAAAGATTGAAGGCAAGAGGAGAAGGGGGTGGCGCAGGATGAGATGGTTAGATAACATCACCAGCTCTTTGGACTTAAATCTGAGAAAACTCAGGGAGATAGTATAGGACATGGGAGGCAGGTGTGCTGCAGTCTATGAGCTTGCAAAGAGTCGGACAGGACTTAGCAACTGGACAGCAATAATAATAAAGTAATATACACATAAATGAGCCACATATGAGGAATCAATAATAATCAGAGTTAGAAAATATTTTGAACTGAATGATAGTGAAAACATGTTTTAGTAAATATCTGTAATGCTCCAAATGAAATAGAGGGAAATATACATCCTTGAATTAATTATAAAAAAAAAAGTCTTAAGACCAGTGACCTATATATTGATTTCAAAAAACAACAGAATTAGAATATATGACATGATGAGCAGAAAATAATAAACTATAGAATAAACATATAATACAAGTATTAATCAGGCCAAAAGCTATTCCTTTGAAGACATTAATAAAATTGATATACCCTGGAAAGTATAATCAAGAAAAAAAGGCAGAAATTTTAAAAATTCAGGGAAAAAATATCCTAGTTATTCAATATTCAAGCAATAAACAGAAAACTATAGAATACTATGAATAAATATTTTCAAATGAAATGGAATAAGCATACATTTTAGATAAAAGAACACAAAATCTATTAAAAATATGATATAAATGATTTTATATGTATCTTTATTAAGTTGCATAATTTAATAAAAACCATTTCCACAAAAAGCCCATATTAAAAATATTACATCATTGAGGTTTACCAAACATCTAAAGGGAAAAAACAAAAAACTAAAATTGATTTACACAAACTCCTTCTAGACAGTACAAAATGATAAAACTTTGCCATTCATTTTATTAGGCTAGAATAAGTTAGATTCCAAAACTTGAAAATACATTAGTAAATAAAATTCTGTAAAAACCCATAACATTAATTTTATTAAGATAAATTATTAAAAGAATATTTAATAGCTTCAAAATATTCTTAGATGTATAATGCATCACAGTTAACTTCTTTAATTCCAAGAATATAAGTTATTTGACTATTCTAGCAAATTAAGTGATCAAAATTGATTTAAAAAAGAATGCAAATTGGTACACCACTATTAAGAACAGCAACAGAGGTTCCTTAAAAACTAAAACTAGAGCTACCATATGATTCAGCAATCCTACTTCTGGGCATATATCCAGAGAAAACCATAATTTGCAAAGACACATGCACCCCAATGTTCACTGCAGCACTATTTACAATAGGCAAGACATGGAAGCAACCTAGCTATTTATCAGTGTATGAATGGATAAAGATATGGTAACTATGTATAACAGAATACTCAGTTCAGTTCAGCTCAGTTCAGTCGCTCAGGCTTGTCCGACTCTTTGCGAACCCATGAATCGCAGCATGCCAGGCCTCCCTGTCCATCACCAACTCCCAGAGTTCACTCAGACTCACGCCCATGGAGTCAGTGATGCCATCCAGCCATCTCATCCTCTGTCGTCCCCTTCTCCTCCTGCCCCCAATCCCTCCCAGCATCAGAGTATTTTCCAATGAGTCAACTCTTCGCATGAGGTGGCCAAAGTACTGGAGTTTCAGCTTCAGCATCATTCCCTCCAAAGAAATCCCAGGGCTGATCTCCTTCAGAATGGACTGGTTGGATCTCCTTGCAGTCCAAGGGACTCTCAAGAGTCTTCTCCAACACCACAGTTCAAAAGCATCAATTCTTCAGCGCTCAGCCTTCTTCACAGTCCAATTCTCACATCCATACATGACCACAGGAAAAACCATAGCCTTGACTCAACCATAAAAAAGAATGAAATAATCATCATACTGAGTGAAGCAAGTCGGAGAAAGGTAAATATCATATAATATTGCTTATATGTGAAATTTGTTAAGAAAAGGTACAAATGAGCTTATTTATAAGCAAATAGTCACATATGTTGAAAAAAATGTATGCTTACCAATGGAAGAAGGAAGAAAGATAAATTGGGAAAGATAACTACAAAGAACCTTCTATGTTGCACAGGGAACTCTACTCAAAACTCTGTAATGACTTATATGGGAAAAAATCTTAAAAATAATAGAAATATGTATATATATATAACTAATTCACTGTGATGTTTGAAAGTTTGAGAACAGTATGGAGTTTCTCAAAAAACTAAAAATAGAACTACCATATGATACAGCAATTCCACTCCTCAGTATACACTTGAAAAACAAAACAAAAGCTGTACTTTGAAAAGACCCACACACCCCAGTGTTCACAGTAACCTTGATTACAACTGCCATGATATGGAGAAAAAAAAATAACTGTCCATCAACAGATGAATAGATAAAGAAGATGTGGTATATCTACACAATTGAATACTGCTCAGCCAAAAAAACAGCAGTACGTTGCCATTTGCAGGAACATAGATGGACTTGGAAGACATTATACTAAGTGAAATGTCAGACAGAGAAAGATAAATACTACATTATATCATTTATAAGTGAAATATCTAAAAAAGAAAAAACTCGTGAATATAACAAAAACAAAGCAGACTCACAGATATAGAGGAAAAAAACTAGTGCTTATCACTAGTTTTATGAAGGGACAACATAGAGATGTGTAGTTCAAATATACAAATCATTGGTTATAAGATAGGCTACAAAGATATACTGTACAACACAAGGAACATAGCCAATACTTTGCAATAATTGTAAATGGAGTATAGCCTTTAAGAAGTATATAAAAAATAAAATAAAAATGTCATATGATTATCTCAATAGAAGTAGGCCAATGATTTATTATTGATACTATATATTTATTAAAGATACTAACAGCAAACTATGATTACATAGAATTTCTGAAATCTAATGAAGGAAACCTACAAAAAGCTAACAAAATACTCAATCATGAAAAAATTAAATTTTACTCTCTGAAACAAAGATAAAGTGTTCTCTGTTACCATATCTAATTAACATTGCACTGAAATACCCAGCTAGAGAGACAATGCAACACAAATTACACACACACACACACACACACATTTAAAGGTTTTATATCTCAGAGCTATTAGAAAGCTAGAAAAGTCTCATCACTTGCCATTTACTGTTCAGTTCAGTTCAGTCACTCAGTCGTGTCTGACTCTTTGTGACCCCATGGACTGCAGCACACCAGTTTTCCCTGACCATCACCAACTCCCAGAACTTGCTCAAACTCATGTCCATCGAGTCGGTGATGCCATCCAACCATCTCATTCTCTGTCATCCCCTTCTCCTCCTGCCTTCAATCTTTCCCAGCATCAGGGTCTTTTCCAATGAGTCAGCTCTGTGCATCAGGTGGCCAAAATATTAGAACTTCAGCTATAGCATCAGTCCTTCCAATGAATATTCAGGACTGATTTCCTTTAGGATGGACTGGTTGGACCTCCTTGCAGTCCAAAGCACTCTCAAGAGTTTTCGCCAACACTACAGGTCAAAAGCAGAGATTCTTCAGTGCTAAGCTTTCTTTATAGTTCAATTCTTACATCCATACATGACTACTGGGAAAATCATAGCTTTGACTTTTTGACAGAATTTGTTGGCAAAGTAGTATCTCTGCTTTTTAATATGCTGTCTAGGGTGATCATAGCTTTTTTTCCAAGGTGCAAGTGTCTTTAATTTTATGGCTGCAGTCACCATCTGCAGTAATTTTTGACCCAAGAAAATAAAGTCTGTCACTGTTTCCATTGTTCCCCCATCTGTTTGCCATGAAGTGATGGGACCAGATGGCATGATCTTCATTTTTTGAATGTTGAGTTTTAAGCCATCTTTTTCTCTCTCCTCTTTCGCTTTCATCAAGAGGCTCTTTAGTTCCTCTTCACTTTCTGCCATAAGGGTGGTGTCATCTGCATATCTGAGGTTATTGCTATTTCTCCCAGCAATCTTGGTTCCAGCCTGCGCTTCATCCAGCCTGGCATTTCACATGATGTACTCTGCATATAAGTTAAATAAGCAGGGTGACAATATATATCCTTGACATACTCCTTTCCCAACAAAGAAGGACAGATTACAAATTAATCCTCTTTCTTTAACCCATTAAAGAATGGTGTCAGAGGGAAAACAACTAATCTCACACTGACAGCAAAATAGATATGTAGTTAGAAACAGAATTATTTATTTACTTAGGAGAGATACTGATGAATGCCATATAAACTGACAACATTATTAGGCTAGGATTTTGTTTTAACAACATGCACTTCAAATTAAAAACATGGACAGCTTTAAAGCATGTAAAAAGTTATATCATATAAACACTAATCAAAAGGAGCAGAATTGGTTATATTAATTTCAGAAGTTATCCTCAGGGAAGAAAAAAATATCTGAAATGAAGTGAGACATTACATACTGATCAAAGGGTCAGTTTTTCAAAAGACATAAAAATCTTAATTGTGCATATATCCAACAATAAAGCATGAGAGAAAAATTGATAGATACAAAAGGAAAAAATTCTGCTATTATAATTAGAAATTGCAAACTTCCTTCTCAGTAACTGATATAATAAATGAGCACAAAACCAGTGAAGATGTAGATGACCTAACACTGCTAACTAACTTTAAATAATTCACATTTTTAGAGCACTTGACTAAACACAAACTGAACATTCATTCCTTTTCAAGTGTTCAAGGACACACATGTAACACTCTACTGAATCTTTGATCTGCTCCCCAAATGAGCCAATGAAGCACATTCTCCTAAGTACACAATCTACTTTTAAAATTCAACAAACTAATGCCCTCAAAAAGCACTCTTCTAGATAGGTGGAAGAATACATTAAAAGTCAAAATGGGCAAAGGAGATTATAAGAAGTGGTATGATGATTAAAAAAGAAGAAGAAGAAAAAGAAGTCTCCACTATATCAGATCAACTAGAAAAGAAGATACTATATAGCTGGAGAGGTTAGATATGAAGAAGTTCATATATTGGGAACCCAGAAAAGAAATCACATTAATCATAAATGCTTCCCGTTTTGATTTTTGAGGTAATTTAGAAATGAGTAAAACGTCATACTTTGGTGAAGGCAGATGCAAAAGTTTACAATGAGTGTGAGAGGTCAAGAATGAATCGAGTTGGAAACTGAGTACTTAATAAGTTAGACAACCAGCAAAGTGGTGGAGATTTTAGTGGAGATAGGGAAAGATTGTAGAAAAGAGTGAAATGGTTCAGGTACTCATATCAGCTGTCTAGACCACTTGAATTAGAACAGTCAGAAACTCTTAAAAGAACAAATTCTTTCACTATCACTTCAAGTCTAAAATTCAAACCTCAAAATATGTACTGCTGAAAAATAATTCACAGGAGGACAAAAAATTATCTATATCTAAAAGTTTCATTTGCTTTCCTGGTTGTTCACTAGTAAAGAATCTGTCTACCAATGCAAGAGACATGGGTTCAATCTCTGGGTTAGGAAGATCTCCTGGAGAAGGAAATGGAAAACCATTCCAGTATCCTTGCCTGGGAAATTGCATGGACAGAGGACCCTGGTGGGCTACAGTCCATCGGGTCACAAAAGAGTTGGACACAACTTAGTAACTAAAAAAAAACAAACAGAAAAAAAAAAAATATATATATATATATATAATTCAGGTACATCTAGCTTTCCCTTTTCCAGTCTCATTCTATCTCAATGAATTCAATGTGTTCTGATAATAGAATGATGATTTTCTTGTTAGAAAACTTAAGAAACAATTGTTATTCAGTCACTAAGTCATGTCATACCTTTTTCAACCCCATGGATTGCAGCATACCAGGCTTCCCTGTACTTCATAATCTCCAAGAATTTGCTCAAACTCATGCCCATTGCATTAATGATATCATCCAAACATCTCATCCTCTATTGCCCCTTCTCCTCCTGCCCTCAACCTTTCCCAGCATCAGGGTATTTTCCAGTGAGTCAGTCTTTGCATTAGGTGGCTGAATTATTGGAGTTTCAGCTTCAGGTTCAGTATCAGTCCTTACAATAGGTATTCAAGGTTGATTTCCTTTAGGATTGACTAGTATGATCTCCTTTCTGTTCAAGGGATTCTTAGGAATCCTGCACTACAATTCAAAGGCATCAATTCTTTGGTGCTCAGCCTTCTTTATGGTCCAATTCTCACATCCGCATATGACTACTGGAAAAACAATAGCTCTTATTATACAAACCTTTATTGGCAAAGTGATGTCTCTACTTTTTAATATGCTTTTTAGATTTGTCATAGCTTTTATTCTAAGGAGCAAGCATCTTTTAATTATGTGGCTTCAGTCACTGTCTGCAGTCATTTTGGAGCCCAAGAAAATAAAAGCTGTCAATTTCCACTTTTCCCCCATCTATTTGCTAGAATAATATTTTGTCAAAAGTAATACATATAAAGTGTATATGTATAATGATTAATATATATACAACATATGCAAAAACAACCACATCCACCTACTGCTCCACCATCTTGTTCTCCTCCAAGTGGTTGTTTTTGTTATGCCTGATGCACTGAACTACAGAGTCGGACCCTACCCAGGGTGCTTCTTTAAGTGACTGATGTGCCAAACTACAGAGTAAGACCCCACCCAGGGTGCCACTTTCAGTGCCTGATGTGCCAATCTACAGAGTAGGACCCTAGTGAGGGGGCCCCTCTACGTGCCTGATACACTGAACAACAGAGAAGAACCCTAGGCAAGGGAGCCCTCTAAGTGCCTGAAGGGATGGAGCTATGGGGAAAGACTGGCCAAAGATACATTCTGATTGCCAGCTACAAGAGGCTGGGAAAAAGACTTTGATAGGGCCATAACTTCTGTGGCAGAGGCACAGGCAGTTCATGTCCCTGCATACTTGGCGCCACCAGGGTCCCTGCAAGCCGAGCGGCTACACCACCTTCATGCTTAATTCCCACTGGGGCAGAGCTGCCACAGGCAAAAAGAGTCCTGTGTCTATGCACGTAGGGTCACATAGGTTATGTCCAACTCTGTGGCCCTGTAGACCGTGGCCTGCCAGGCTTCTCTGTCAGGAAGGGGCATTCTCCACACAAGAATATTGGAGCGTATTGGCCACTACTGGTTGCCATATCCTTCTAGAACACTATGTTTCCTGCTGCCCTAGCCGCCAACTCCCCTGAGTACCTGATGCTGTCAAAACCCCTATGACCCAAGCAGTCTCACCATCTCCACACCTGGCCCTCACAGGGGCAAACCCAAATCTTCCAGGGCAGCCTCAGGAGCAAACCCCAGTGGACGACCCACATGTAGAGGTGGAAATAATATCACAGTTGAAACCCAGGGGCAGTGTGGCTAAAGAAGAAGGCCATGTACAAGCTGCAGATTAAATCCACACAATCAACTAGGCAGACTCTGTGTCTATGGGATATATAAAAGGTCATTGAGAGCTCCCACAAAAGAAAACACATTAGTTCTGATAGCTGTGGACATTGCAGGCAAGTGAGAGAGTCAATTACTAGGCAGGTTGATAAGAAGTCTGGGGTCCCTGAGGAGGAAAAAGGGATCTGGGGCTCTCAAGGAGGAGATAGGGGTCTGGAATTCTCAAGGAGGAGGAGAGGACAAAATTTTTTTTTTTTTCCTGCATTCCTTAGTAAGGATTATACAACAATAATGTATCCTGTTTGAGGACATGTTTCTCCTTCCTGAAAACCTTCTGGCTAATCCTATTATCTTAAAATGTATATTGTGGGAGTGGGTCTAGTAAGATCTTTAAAAACTTGAGACATTCTTTTAATTTATTGTAATAATTAATTTAAAAAGCATATAATTCCCTAAGACTACTGAAGGGGGCACTCTCCGTCCCACTTCTGATGTCTATGTCAGAAGCTTTCTTTGTCCCTTTTCTTACTTTAATAAAACTTTGCTACACAAAAGCCCTTGAGTGATCAAGCCTGGTCCCTGGTCCCGAAGCTAAATCTTCTTTGGAGATCACAAATCCGACTCCATTCACTGTAAGCTATCATCTTGAAGGCTCATCAGGGATCTTCAGGACAATGTAAGAACATTCAAGAGTTCTAGCCTCTCTGCTTTCTCAGTATACACGTTTTCTGCTTTACTTTACTAACTCTACAGTATGCTTCTGTGAATGAATGACACACCCTGCATGAAGCAAGTGATGAGCTCTGCTCTATGGTTTCAAGGTGCCTCATAATGACTGAAGGCAGCCCCCAAAAGGGGAACCATGTTGGGAATTTATATCGACCTGCCAATGTCATAAGACACCCAAGGTCCCTGCTAGGGAAGTGGCCAGAAATGGGCAAAGCATGTGGACTGAACTTTCCTTTCTTGGTCATCTTTTCCTGATCTCTTTGACCATTTGTAATTGCATCGGGAATTAGAACTGTTAATCTAATCAGTAGGATCATAGACTTTCAAGGGACTTGTGATCCATGCTGTTGCTATGTACTCTTACTTAGACACCAAGTATGGAAGCACCTAGCCTTGCAAGGATGAAAACTTACAAGAGCACATTTGGGAGCGAGGCAGAGCTTAGCTCCAAAACTGTCTCTTAGGCTAGAGGTCATTCTCTTGGCTGCCTGTCACAGAGCCAGGGACCTGAAAGTGAATCTTTGTCATGGCTGTGCTTCTCATCTCTGTGGATAGAAGCACTGCTAGTGACCATGAGGTTTCTGAGAACACAGATCAGGTATTTCAGGATTTGGTCAGATTGGAAATGCAATGGGCTTCTTCCTTTGGTAGCGCTAGCTCTTGGTGGACCAGAGAAGGCTTTCCAGTGGCTTTTGTCTCAACTCCCTAGATGTTCCTTTTGTGGAATGTGTGGGAATGAACTGGAAGGATTGGCCCTAATAACTGGAGAACAAAAATCACTTTTTCCTTGTTGGCCAACCCTCTACAACTTCTTTTGCTATCACATATACTGGTGACATTCAGAAGGGACATCTTTATGTTCATCTCTTTATGACTCACTGCTTCTACTGAGGTCAGGACTGTGCTCAGAAATGTGCATAGGCCCATGGAAGACAGATGCTTCCCATAGTAGTCCTAGCTAGGGAAACCTTCCAAAAAGCTACTCTGCTCCACCCTGGGTAGCATCAGATAAACAGGCAAATCAAACAAAGGTCTTGGTGGTATGGAACTAAATCAATGTGGAATGCCATCAGGTCTACCCCTGGTGCATCTCCATCCCTCCTCAGTGGTAGAACTGGGATGGACAAGTAAGATGCCTACATCAGTAAGGGACAGACTAAGTCCGACCAGGGAAGGAAAGCTTTGGTGGAGAATCTGTCTACACCCCCATCTAGAGCAGGGAAGGATGCTTCCCGTGGAAAAAAACCCAAGGATATGAATGCCACTTTTTTCTCTCTTACAGGTGGGAGCTAGCAGTTCCAGAACCACTCCTTTAAAATATATTTAAAAAAGAAAAAAAAAAATTGGGACAAGTTTTATCCCCCAGAGTTTAAAAAGACATGTCTGATCTTCTTCTGTGATACTGAATGACCACGGTACCCTTTGGAAGATAGGGAACGCTGGCTGGTCAAATGGTCTTAATTATAATACTGTTTTACAGTTAGACTGGTTCTATAGAAAACAAAAGAAATGGGTAGAAGTGACATATGTGTTGCTTTTTATCTCTTTGTGTGACATGCCAGACATGTCCTAAGGGTACAGATTTGGGTGTGAAACCTTCAGCTCCCTCCTGTCCTTTTGCTTTGACCTTGCATCTGGGGCTCCCAACTGAACAAGCTGAGAGTCAGGGCACCCTTCCAGGAGGGGTTGCCTCAGTCTTGGTAGAAATTCAAACAGTACCAATTGCAGTCAAGACTATTAGAGGATTCAAAAAGTACATAGAAGCCTTTATGGGACTAACTTAACTTTATGAGCTTACTTGAAAAGATATACTGTATGTCTTGTGACAGACACTGACCTGACTTGGGAGCTTGAGTTTTGGGGGCAGCTACTGCTTTTGGAGATGAATGACTTGAGATAAGGAGAGAGAGGGAACACAAAATAGCCCTCCTGCCTACTGGGAGCCAAGCGGTTCCCATAACATTCACTTTGCTGGATATATTCTTGAAGGACTCAAGCAAGCACACACTAAGACTTTAAACTATACTAAGTTGGCTGACTTAGAACAGGAAGAGGAGGAAAATCCTGGTAAATTCCTAGATAGACTATGGGAGGCTCACCACAAGTTTCCTGATGTTGATCCTGAAAATGCAGAAGGAGAAATGATCTTAAAAGATACACTTGTCACTCAATTGGCTCCAGATATTTGGTGTACGTTACAGAAACAGGAGTTTGGACCAAATCAGTCTTTAAAAAAACTGTGGCAGCTGGCTTAGATGGTATATTATGGTAGAGAATATGAGGAGGAAAAGAGCAAAAAAAGAACCAGGCAATGAACTGAAGCCCCAACAATGGCTGTTAGGTTTGTTCTGGAACAGCCTGAGGAAAAATGCCCAGAGTAACCAGGTGAAAAGGGATGGACTTGTGGAAGGAGGGGCATCTAAAGCGGGATTGTCCTCAAGCCTCTAAGCTGTCCCTGACTCCGAGTCCAGTCTGCAAAGGACCATACTGGAGAAGAGACTGCCCTCTGAGGTGTAGGCCCCAGGAGTTGGACTCTCAAGACAACTGGGACTGAAGGTGTCCCCACACAAACCCCTATCCTAATGACACCTGAGGAACCCCAGGTATTAATAACTGTGGGGGACCAATCACTAAATTTTCTTTTGGACATTAGGGCAACTTTCTCTGTGCTCACTAGAGCCCCTGGTCTACTTTCCTCCCAATCCACAGCCCTGTAATGGGGCTTCTGGATGAGCCAAATGCTATTATTTCAGTCACCCTTTAAGCTGCAAGTGGGGCTCTGGCTGATTTCTCATGAGTTTCGGATTGTGCCAGAATCTCCCTCACCCCTTCTGGGGAGGGAGATACTGAGCAAAGTCCAGGCCTCTGTTTTCATAAATATGGAGCCTGCTCTTATATCTAATTAATTGACCAAAATGTAAATTATAAAGTGTGGGCAGATGAAAAAGATATTGGTTGAGCACAAAATGTTGTTTCTGTTGTTATCAAGCTCAATGACCCTCACCTATTTTCATATCAAAAGCAGTATCCACTAAAGCTCAAGGTTAAGGAAGGGTTAAAACACATCATTGAGAATTTAAAGGAGCAGGGGCTATTAATTCCCTGTAACAGTCCATGCAACACTCACATTTTGGGTGTGAAAAAGTCAAATGATAAATGGAGACTTGTTTGAGATATATGAATAATGTGTCTAATCCTTATAATCTATTGTCTGAAATTCCTAAATGAGCCAAATATTTTTCAGTCACTGATTTGAAGAATACTTTCTAGAGTTCAACCTATATTAAATCATCCCCTACCTATGACTTTAAGACAACTGAGAGGATATTTAGGAGTTACAGGCTACTGCCACATTTGGATTCCAGTTTATGGGGAACTTGCCAGGCCTTATATAAACTTATAACTGAGACTTAGTAGGCCCAAACTGACAAGGTGGTTTGATCTCCATTTACTCAAAAGGCTTTTAAGACTCTCCTCAAACTGCTCTCTTGCAGGCTCCAACTTTGAGCTTGCCCACATGCTGAAAGAGCATTATTGCATAGGAACTGAAATGTTAGGTCCATTAATCAAGGCAAATTAGAAGTGGTCAAACAGGAAATGGCAAGAGTGAATGTCTACATTCTAGGAATCAGCAAACTAAAGTGGACTGGAATGGGTGAATTTAATTAAGATGACCATTATATCTACTACTGCGGGCAGGAATCCCTTAGAAGAAATGGAGTAACCATCATGGTCAACAAAAGAGTCCAAAAGGCAATACTGGGATGGAATCTCAAAAACATCAGAATGATGTCTATTCATTTCCAAGGCAACCATTCAATATCACAGTGATCCAAGCCTATGTCCCAACCAGTAACACTGAAGAAGCTGAAGTTGAATGGTTCTATGAAGATCTATAAGATGTTTTAGAACTAACACCCAAAAAAGATGTCCATTTCATTATAGGGGACTGGAATGCAAAAGTAGAAAGTCAAGAAATACCTGGAGTAACAGGCAAATTTGGCCTTTGAGTACAGAAGGAAGCAGGGCAAAGGTTAATAGAGTTTTACCAAGAGAATGAACTGGTTGTAGCGAACACCCTCTTCCAACAACACAAGAGAAGACTCTGCACATGGATATCGCCAGATGGTCAACACTGAAATCAGACTGGTTATATACTTTGAATCCAAAGATGGAGAAGCTCTATACAGTCAGCAAAAACAAGACCAGGAGCTGACTGTGGCTCAGATCATGAGCCCCTTATTGCCAAATTCAGACTTAAATTGAAGAAAGTAGGGACCACTAGACCATTCAGGTATGAGGTAAAACAACACCTTATGATTATACATAAGTGGAAGTGAGAAATAGATTTAAGGGACTAGATCTGATAGACAGAGTGCCTGATGAACTATGGACGGAGGTTCGTGACATTGGATGGAAGACAGGGATCAAGACCATCCCCAAGAAAAAGAAATGAAAAAAAGCAAAATGGCTGTCTGGGGAGGCCTTACAAATAGCTGTGAAAAGACGAGAAGTGAAAAGCAATGGAGAAAAGGAAAGATATAAGCATCTGAATGCAGAGTTCAAAAGAATAGCAAGGAGAGATAAGAAAGCCTTCCTCAGCAATCACTGCTAAGAAATAGAGGAAAACAACAGAATGGGAAAAACTAGAGATCTCTTCAAGAAAATTAGAGAAACCAAAGGAACATTTCATGCAAAGATGGGCTCGATAAAGGACAGAAATGGTATGGACCTAACAGAAGCAGAAGATATTAAGAAGAGGTGGCAGGAATACACAGAAGAACTGTACAAAAAGATCTTCATGACCCAGATAATCACAATGGTGTGATCACTCACCTAGAGCCAGACATCCCGGAATGTGAAGTCAAGTGGACCTTAGAAAGCACCACTATGAAAAAGCTAGTGGAGATGATGGAATTCCAGTTGACCTATTTCAAATCCTGAATGATGATGCTGTGAAAGTGCTGCATTCAATATGCCAGCAAATTTGGAAAACTCAGCAGTGGCCACAGGACTGGAAAGGTCAGTTTTCATTCCAATCCCAAAGAAAGGCAATGCCAAAGAATGCTCAAACTACTGCACAATTGCACTCATCTCACATGCTAGTAAAGTCATGCTCAAAATTCTCCAAGCAAGGTTTCAGCAATATGTGAACTGTGAACTTCCAGATGTTCAAGCTGGTTTTAGAAAAGGCTGAGGAACCAGAGAATAAATTGCCAACATCCTCTGAATCATGGAAAAAGCAAGAGAGTTCCAGAAAAACATCTATTTCTGCTTTATTGACTATGCCAAAGCCTTTGACTGTGTGGATCACAATAAACTGTGGAAAATTCTTCATGAGATGGGAATACCAGACCACCTGACCTGCCTCTTGAGAAACCTATATGCAGGTCAGGAAGCAACAGTTAGAACTGGACATGGAACAACAGACTGGTTCCAAATAGGAAAAAGAGTACATCAAGTCTGTATATTGTCACCCTGCTTATTGAACTTCTATGCAGAGTACATCATGAGAAACGCTGGGCTGGAAAAAGCACAAGCTGGAATCAAGATTGCCAGGAGAAATATCAATAACCTCAGATATGCAGATGACACCACCCTTATGGCAGAAAGTGAAGAGGAACTAAAGAGCCTCTTGATGAAAGTGAAAGAGGAGAGTGAAAAAGTTGGCTTAAAGCTCAACATTCAGAAAACAAAGATCATGGCATCTGGTCCCATCACTTCATGGGAAATAGATGGGGAAACAGTGGAAACAGTGTCAGACTTTATTTATTTATTTGTTTATTTTGGCTCCAAAATCACTGCAGATGGTGACTGCAGCCATGAAATTAAAAGATGCTGACTCCTTGGAAGAAAAGTTATGACCAACCTAGATAGCATATTGAAAAGCAGAGACATTACTTTACCTCTACACTGGGCTTTTGCAATTCTGTGGAGGTTTCCTTTTCATTTTTTCCTTTGTTTTTCTTTTCTCTTTTTTTAAAATCTGTTATTATTTTTCTACCTTTATTCCTCTCTTTGTTTTTCCTGCTGTTATTTCCCGCCTGAAGCTAATCTTTAATGTATATAAATCTTCTTTATCTACCTCTATTTTACTCTGCATATCTATTCTTTCTTTCTTTTCTTTTTTCCTTTCCTCCCAACATATTTGTTAGTTTTACTTTCATTGCTTTATTCCATAATTGGCACCTTGCTTTAGTTTTGTTTTCCAGTTTGTGCTTTAGTTAGTTTTGTTCTGGTAGATACAATTTTCGGCTTCCTTTGTTTGCCAGGTCAATCTATTCTACTTTATTTTTGTTTTACTGTTTTTCTTTTACTTATAGGTGTATATACATGTGTGTGTGTGTGTATTCAGTCACACTTTTTACTATTGTTATATACCTCTGCCTCTAGCTTGGGCTTTTACCGTTCTGTGGAGTTTTCCTTCTCTCTCTCTCTCTCTCTCTCTCTCTCTCTTCTTTCCTCTTCCATTTTTTTCTTGCCTTTTCTTTTTTTATAATCTTAATTTTTAATTTTTTAACTTATTCTATTTTCCACTTATTCCTTTGTTTACTTTCCTACTCTTCTTTTCTCCTTGCAGTTAATCTTTAATGTATAAAATCACCTTTATCTACTTCTATATAACTTTGCATATCTATTCTTTTATTCTTTGCTTTCTTTCCTTTCCTCTCAACATATTTGTTAGATTTGTTTTCATTGCTTTATTCCCCACTTGGCACTTTGCTTTAGTTTTGTTTTCCAATTTGTGCTTTAGTCAGTTTTGTTCTTAACTGGTAGATACAATTTTTTAAATTAAATTTATTTATTTTAATTAGAGGCTAATTACTTTACAATATTGTATTGGTTTTGCCATACATCAACATTTTTTTTTATTTCCCTTGTTTGTTGGGTCAATCTACCATACTTTATTTTTGTTGGACTGTTTTGACTTTGCTCATGGCTGTATATGTATGTGTATATTCCATTATTTTAATTTTTTAATTATTATTTGCCTGATTTTGTAACTGCCATTTGTCTGGGATTCATCTTTGGTCACTCATTTTTCGATATTTGTTTCAATCTCACCTAATGCCATAACAAACCAATTGTGGAGCCTTTGTTCCTGACCAGAGATCAGGTCCTGAGCCTTTGGAGTGGGAGCACTGACTCCAATATCCTAGACTACCAGAGAACTAACTCAGGGAGTATCAAATAGTGAGAACTCACACAAAGGAAACCACTTGAATACAAGCCCTGGGATCACCCAACCACCAGTAGCACAGAACTGGGCAGGACGTCTTATCTAAACAATAAACAAAACCAAAACACAAACCCAATCATCAGCAGACAGGATTACCACCTCACTCAGCCTTGCCCATTAGAGGAAAAACAAACAAAAACTCTGCACAAATCTCACCCTATATGAAGCTTATACAAACCATTGGACCAACCCTAGGAGGGCAGAAACCAAACATCAGAAAGAATTGAACCTTGAAGCCTGGGAAAAGGAGACCTCAAACACAATAAGTTAAAATAAAATGAAAAGGCAGAGAAAAATTACACAAAGGAAGTAACAAAGTAGAAACACAGAAGTCCAAATAAATGAGAGGAAATAGGCAAACTACTTGAAAAAATCAGAATAATGATAGTAAAGATGATAAAATGGAGAAAATGCAAGAATCAATTAACAAAGACCTAGAAGAATTAAAGAATAAATATACAGAGATAAATGACACAGTTACTGAAATAAAAAATACTCTCAGTTCAGTTCAGTTGCTCAGTCGTGTCTGATTCTTTACGACCCCATGAATCACAGCACACCAGGCCTCCCTGTCTATCACCAACTCCCAGAGTCCATGCGAACTCATGTCCATCGAGTAGGTGATGACATCCAACCATTTCATCCTCTGTCATCCCCTTCTCCTCCTGCCCGCAATCCCTCCCAGCATCAGGGTCTTTTCCAATGAGTCAACTCTTCACATGAGGTGGCCAAAGTATTGAAGTTTCAGCTCTAGAAGGAATCAATAGCAGAATATCTGAAGTAGAAGAAGGAATCAGTGAGCTGGAAGATAAAATGGTGGAAATTACTTCTGAAGAGCAGAATAAAGTAAAAATAATGAAAAGAACTGAAGATACTCTCAGAGACCTCTGGGATACTGTCAAATGCACTGACATTTGAATTATAGGGGTCCCAGAAAAAGAAGAGAACAAAAAAGGGTGTGAGAAAATGTTTGAAGAGATTATAGTTGAAAACTTTCCCAACATGGAAAAAGAAATAGTCGATCAAGTCCAAGAGGCACAAAGAGTCCCATATAGGATAAACCCAAGGAGAAACACACCAAGACACATACTAATCAAATTAACAAAGACTAAACACAAAGAAAGAATATTAAAAGCAGCAAAAGAGAGGCAACAAGTAACATACAAGTGAAACCCCATACATTTAACAGTTGATCTTTCAGCAGAAATTCTGCAGGCCAGAAGGGAAAGACAGGATATACTTAAAGTATTGAAAGGGAAAAATCTATAATCAAGATTACTGTACCCAGCAAGGATCTCATTCAAAATTGATGGAGAAATAAAAAGTTTTTCAGACAAGCAAAAGTTAAGAGAATCCAGTACCACCAAACCAGCTCTATGACAAATGTTAAAGGGACTTATATATTCAGGAAATATGAGTGAATAAAAAGATCAACAAGATCAACCCCAAACAATTAAGAAAATGCAGTAGGAACATACATATCAATAATTACTTTAAATGTAAATGGATTAAATGCTCCAACCAAAAGACACAGACTAGCTGAATTAATACAAAAACAAGACTTATCTATATGTTGTCTACAAGAAACCCACTTCAGATTCAAAGACACATATAAACAGAAAGTGAGAGGATGGAAAAATATATTCCATGTAAATGGGAAGCAAAAGAAAGCTGGAGTAGCAATCCTCATATCAGACAAAACAGACTTTAAAATAAAAAATATTATGAGATAAAGAAGGACACTACATAATGATCAAGGGATCAATCCAAGAGGAAGACATAATAATTGTAAATATCTACACACTCAACATAGGAACACCTCAATACAGAAGACAAAAACTAACAGACATAAAAGGAGAAACTGAGAGTAACACAATAATAGTAGGAGACTTTAACAGCCCAGTCACACCAGGAAAAATGACTTACATTTTATTCAGTAAGATATTTTCATCTTATAATTATTTGCTTTGATAAATTGTATCATTTATTGCTGGTATTCAAGGAAATATTGAGGACTGGTGAGTAAGGAATGGCTTATTTTCTCCAACATTATGTTAATGTTAAGTATTACTTTCAATGAGTCTCATTATTAAATATTATGAAATCCTAAAGCATCATAAAGTACATAATTCTAGGTATTAAAAAGACTGCCACACTGCTGCTCCTCTGCTAATTTACATCTTTCTGAAAAAAAACGTTCAGTAATGAGTCATGATTCCATTCCTAGAAGGTCATTACTTGCCTTCCCCCTTGTTCCGCAGTGAGAATTCTGGCTTTAACAACATCACACATATACTCATTTGTTCAATCTTATAAGACTCATAAGTAGTTTCAGAATTACTCTGCACATACAAATACAAAACCAAAGCTACTGGACTTTCATTTCCACCTAGGATAACAAAGCTTTAAAGAACGTTGCTTTCCCAATAACAATGAAAAAATCCAGATACATTAAAAATCATAATTTCATCGAACCCATTGTGAAGTTGAGAGTACAAAGCAATCAAGTAATATGAATTTCAAAGAGGAAAAAGTCCATAACAGTAAGGGTGCATAAACTTTATCAACTATTGTAAAGCACTGGCAGAAGAGGTACAATTCAATATTACTAGATGAGAAGTCAGCAAAATTTCACTAAGAGGCCTAATATATGGATAGCATGGCATTTTGGAATAGCTGGGGGCTATAGACCCAAGTGGAATTGGTTCTCTTCCTAAAGCCTTTTCATACGTATCTGTACTTGAATACTTACAGAAAATACTGGAGGCAGGAGAAAAGACTGAAAATAGCCCCTATCTATTGATAATGGCAACTATACAGGGTATGATCTGTGGTTGTGGGGACACAGCACATATCAAGACTCGTTTCCTCATACCCTTGTTGGAGCCTTAAGTGACACAAAGAGAGATAGCATAGCTATTACCTGTCTAAAGGCAAAGACAATTTTGGGTTAGGGGAAAGGTAGGAAAAATAAGGCCTTCTCTTCCTGAAGGAAAAGTAGAAAGGCATCTTAGACTCAAGATACTCTATGGCTACCAATCATGGATCTTTTTCTACTGAGAGAGTTTAAGAGAATTCATATCCAAGACCAACTAGAAATATAAAGCAAAGTTTGGTTATCATTCAAAGGATCAAAAATGCTGAGAATCTGCCCATACTTTTGGCTCAGGTGCAAAGGATCACCTTCAGAAAGCTGAGCCAGAACCACACCTCTTGCTCCTAACATGGACACCTCTCACCCCTAACATGGCTCTAATAAAGAAGTCTACAATTCTAATGTTAGAAATAGAAGAGAAACTAAAGAGCCTCTTGAGGAGGGTTAAGAAGGAGAGTGAAAAAGTGAGCTTAAAACTCAATATTAAACACACACACACACACACAAAAACAGATTATGGGCTTCCCTGGTGGCTCAGATGATAAAAAGTCTGCCTGCAATGCAGGAGACCTGGGTTCAATCCCTGGATCAGGAAGATCCCCTGGAGAAGGAACTGGCAACCCACTCCAGTATTCTTACCTAGAGAATTCCATGGACAGAGGGGCCTGGAGGGCTATAGTCCATGGAGTTGCAAAGAGTCAGATAAAACTGAGTGACTTTTACTCACTCACTCAAGTTCATGGCATGCTTCACGGCATTAGAAAGAGAACAGCTGGAAGCAGTGACAGATTTCCTCTTCCTGTACTCTAAAATCACTGTGGATGGTGATTGCAACCATGGAATTAGAAGACAGTTTTTTCTTGGCAGGAAAGCTATGACAAACCTTGACAGTGTGTTAAAAAGCAAAGGCATCACTTTGCCGACAAAGGTCCATATAGTCAAGGCTGTGGTCTTTTCACTAGTCATGTATGTATGTGAAAGCTGGACTATAAAGAAGGCAGAGCATCAAAGAACTGATGCTTTCAAACTGTGATGCTGGAGAAGAATCTTGAAAATCCCTTAGACAGCAAGGAGATCAAACCAGTCAATCTCAAAGGAAATTTACCCTGAATACTCTTTGGAAGGACTGTTGCTGAAGCTGAAGCTCCAAAACTTTGACCACCTGATGGGAACAGCTGACTTATTAGAAACGACCCTAATGCTGGGAAAGATTGAAGGCAGAAGGAGAAGAGGGTGACAGAGGATGAGATGATTGGATGGCATCACTGATTCAAAGGAGATGAACTTGGGTAAACTCCAGAAGATGGTGAGGGACAGGGAAGCCTGGAGTGCTGCAGTCCATGAGGACTGGGAGTGTCAGATATGACTTGGAAACTGAAAAACAACAAGGAGGATGAGGACGAGAAGGAGCATGGAGAAAGCTCACCTCTGAAGTGCCATAGACAACGTTGGCTAAATGTTAATGTTAGAGGAACTAAAACTGAGAGGAGTTCTCAAACACGAAAATCCTTACCATACACATGTAAGGAGATGGAAGCTTGCCACTGGAGGAATCTGATGATTGGGATTACTGATATTAACCATAGTCATAGTAAAAAGAAAACCTAAATAGACTTCATTCATTGTAAATGTGTAAATTCCACTTTAATGTTCCAAGAGAAAAGGCATGCTTATTTCAAGATGCAGATACTATTTACCTCAGAATTTAGTTTTACACATAATGTTCAGCATGTAATTAAATTAGCATAATTTTTGTGAGATCAACAACAAAATCAGGGGAAAATTATCCAACAAATTGTGAAGAAGCAAAGGAATCAAAAGAACCTGATTCAGAGTTGAACCATAACACACTATCAGATAACAATGTTAAAACACTATCATGTGTAAAATACATAATTGCTGAGAAGCTGCTGTATAGCACAGGGAGCTGAGTTCAGTAAATCATGATGACCTAGAGGGGTAGGATTGGAGGAGGGATTGGAGGGGTGTATGTATACATGTAGGTGATTCACTTTTTTTTTTTTTCTTAGCTGAAACTAATCAAAAGCTGTAAAGCAATTATACTTCAATTTTTCTTTGAAGAGCTATATTTATTATGTTAAGTGACCTAATTAGGAAAAGATGCAGACATGAATGAATAGATGCTTACTATTAATAGAGAAAAACAAAGAATAAGAATCAAATAAAACGGCATGGGAGGGTAGTGAGATTCCAATATTAGAAAATGAGAGTCTTGTGACTGGATCAGTAGTAGACTTTAAATGGCCTCTGGAATTCTGCATTAGGGTCTCAGGATCACTGCACTTCTTTCATGGTAGTTCAAAGGGAGAGTGCCTTATGAATCCAAGACTTAACTGTAGGATCAGTACCTAGTCTTCTATTAGTCTCCTATTTACCTAATGAGAATCTAACAAGTCACCAAATTCACTCCAGGTTCTAGAAGATGGAAAATGAACTCTTAATTGCTACCTCAATGGGAAGAGTAGCAAGAATATTTATTTTATTGCTTTAATTTCTCATTAAACATCCCCCATTCTCTTAATCCACATTCATTGCTAAAACTAATCATGGGCATTATCAATTTAAAATATCCAAATATAAGTAGCTTTTGAGATGAAATGACTGTAAATTTTATAAACAAATAGAAAAAGCAAGTCAAAGGAAATAACATTTCTATTGTTCTTCTTTATTTCTAATATATACTCTAATGGAAGATAGTATACCAGGCCAAGTACCTGTTTTACTTACCATCTAACTAAAATTTTTGACTTCTTTTCTAATATTTAACCCCAAGTTATTTACTTTACATTACAATTATTTGAATACATTACAATTATTTGAATAATTTATTATTTTAGAACATAGTGATATAGTGAAGTCACTCAGTCATGTCCAACTCTTTGCGACCCCACGGACTGTAGCCTACCAGGTGTCCATGGGATTTTCCAGACAATAGTTCTGGAGTGAATTGCCATTTCCTTCTCCAGGGGATCTTCCCAACCCAGGGATTGAACCTGGGTCTCCCGCATTGTAGACAGACGCTTTACCATCTGAGCCACCAGGGAAGTCTTAGAATATTTTGGAATACAAGGTTGCTGCTGCTGCTGCTAAGGCACTTCAGTCGTGTCCGACTCTGTGTGACCCCATAGACGGCAACCCACCAGGCTCCCCTGTTCCTGGGATTCTCCAGGGTTGCCATTTCCTTCTCCAATGCAGGAAAGTGAAAAGTGAAAGTGAAGTCGCTCAGTCGTGTCCGACCCCTCAGCGACCGCATGGACTACAGCCTACCAGTCTCCTCTGTCCATAGGATTTTCCAGGCAAGAGTACTGGAGTGGGGTGCCATTGCCTTTTCTGAGAATACAAGGTTATTAATCTTAAAAACATATATTTTAGTTTTTTTAATATTATACAAGGCTTTTCACATTTAACCTTATTATTATCTCCATTATGCTACAACAAAAGATGAAATGAAAGCAAATTCAAACAAATCATTTCATTTTTGTGTGTGTGGCAAAACCTCATCTAACTGATTTTATTCCCCCTAGATTTAATGAATTATTTGAGCAGATTGATTATGTTGGTTGGCCTTGTTGGGATGAAATGTTAAGAGAAACATTTAAGTTTTAAACAGTTGGAGCAGTTATATTAGAATCTTTCAGATAAGCCTATCTATGGAACTTTATGCGTTTATATTTAAACTCTCTTCTTTTATTGCCAATAAAAACAGAAATGTTGAGAAGACAGAGTGTGAGCCTATAAGCCAAATGTTGACATGAATGACATTTTTACTCAGATTCTATTTTTATAACTTAAATGGTTTCTCCCAAAAGTCATGAAAAAGCATTGTGATTCATATTTATGACTGATTCTGAATCTATAAAAATGAAATAACCTTGCCATTTTGTGTAGATTTAGAACTGAAAAAAATTTTGAGTAATTTTTAAAATTATGATGTATAGAATATTCTGTTTGTTGCTGAAAATGTATTCTAATTTGACTAAGAATTCAAAAGCAGAGGTATTACTTTGCCAACAAAGGTGTGTCTAGTCAAGGCTATGGTTTTTCCAGTGCTCATGCATGGATGTGAGAGTTGGAGTGTGAAGAAAGCTGAGCACTGAAGAATTGATGCTTTTGAACTGTCGTGTTGGAGAAGACTCTTGAGAGTCCCTCAGACTGCAAGGAGATCCAACCAGTCCATTCTAAAGGAGATCAGCCCTGGGTGTTCTTTGGAAGGACTGATGCTAAAGCTGAAACTCCAGTACTTTGGCCACCTCATGCAAAGAGTTGACTCATTGGAAAAGACTCTGATGCTGGGAGGGATTGAGGGCAGGAGGAGAAGGGGCAACAGAGGATGAGATGACTGGATGGCATCACCGACTCAATGGACATGACTTTGAATGAACTCCGGGAGTTGGTGATGGACAGGGAGGCCTGGCGTGCTGCAATTTAACTTGCAAAGAGTTGGATATGACTGAGCGACTAAACTGAACTGAACTGAAGAATAAAAAAAGAATCCAGATAATTTAATTATTTTGAATATTTTAATCAGAAATGTCATTTAAAGCTGTCAGGTAAAAATATAATTTATTTTTCAAACTTAGAGATATTTGTGCTTTAATTTGGGCATTTTTGGTAGTGAATACACTGAAAACTGTAAACCTTGTTTTTGGTTGCTTAGGAAAGCTACAGTCCATGGGGTTGCAAAGAGTTGGACATGGCTGAACACATCATGTTCGTCATAACTTGTCACATGAGTAAAATTTAGTTTGTATTGGTTTGACATACTACACTTCTGATTAGTAATCATAGAAAACTATACTCAAAAACCCTAAGATGACATTCAATAGTATATAATAGCTTTTCCAGTGATGGGATATGGTGTGGCCTATAATTCATGCTGTAGTGTTATCTAAAATGTGTCTAGGAACTTTGATCAAGAAACTATCTTCTAAAATGTACATAAGATGTTTCTAGTTGTCTGCACTGAAACATACTATGAACCTGTCCACATCTATGTTTTTTGGTCATCATTTGCACTTTTGTACTTTTTTTGCACATTTGCACCATTTGCACTTTTCTATCTTAGTTTATATCAAATTTTTTTTTAATTTCACAGTTTTTAAATTGTGAAAATTTTTAAATTTAAACAATTTAAATTTTTACATTTGCTGTCTAAATACAGCAAGTCTTATGTTCATACCAGGGAAGTAAGATTTAGAACTCAGAGGCACAATTTCAGTATGTATACTTTCTAAATGTAGAAGGCCTTCCTTTAACATCAGTTTCTAGAACATACTCTGAAGAGTATCTTTATCAGGAAAATCCTATCATCTTCAGAAAAGATGATCATCATCACAAGAAAGTCATGGGTTTAAGAAAAAAGTTTAATGTTAACAAATGAGTAAGTATATCCTATAACTTCAGTTTAAATTATAGCATGTGCAATCTTTGTTAATGTTCCTTTATATTTAAATCAAAGCATTTATTTCACATACAAAATTAGAAATGTTAATTACTAACACATTTAAGAGAAATAAAATGTAATTATTTCTTGCCCTACTGCATAAAGATTTGTTAAACTGAAAAGTTCTGTTAATTTAAAAGCTATTATAACTTATGATTAATCTTAATAGTTACAATATTATTGAGGATAAATTGCTTAAACCTTTAATTAAAAGATGAATCACCATTAAAACTATGTAATTTGGAAAGGAAAGGGTCTTGAGTTCAAACACTTTTCTAATTCAACACTAAATCTGGTTAAAATAGTTACAGTACGATACCTTCCCAACACTGGTTTTGAACTAACAGTTTGAGAGATGATTACCTGATATACTTTTCTCTACTTTGATACTGAAATGTAACATGTTAAAGATTGTTTCTATATAATAGGCAAAATCACTGATATCCATGAATTCTGATCTTTTAAAAAGTCATTTCTAAATCATAATAGAATTCAAACTAGACATATTTCCCAATTCTTGATTTGTTCTTAGTATGCCTTAGTAAACTGTGTTTGGACAGGTTGAAACTCAAGAATAAGCAATCATACATAGGGAAATTAGCCCCTGAAAAGACCAGGAATTACAGAGTAGTAGCATATTAAAAAAAAAATGTATGGGCTTCTCTGGTGGTCCAGGGGTTGAAAATTCATCTGCCAATGCAGGGAATGTGGGTTCCATCCCTTATCTGGGAAAATCCACGTGTTGTGGAGGAACTAAGCCTGTGTGCCACAACTACTGAGCCTGTGGTCTACAGCCCACTTGCCACATTAATTGAAACCCATGTGCCTAGAGCCTGTGCTCTGCAACAAGGGAAATCACTGAAATGAATTTGGAATGGAACTCTCTATTCATGCAATTTATAAGTAATAACCATATTACACATTTAACCATAAGGGCAATTTTAACTTCTAATATGAGGAAAATAGTTGTACTTTGTCCTAGTTTACTTTTTGTTCTCAAGCTCAGTCCATTATGGTTTTAAATCCTAGAAGGAAGGCAGGTAATAAAACCAAAATCCAGAACACCAACCAACTAACCAAAGTGGAGTGGTGCAAAACAGTGGTTCTGTGAGCTTCTTTGAGAGGTAGGAAGGTATGTGTAGAAGCTAGATATGGAGGCTGAAGAAAATAGAAGCTCTGGAAATTTCCTGCTGTGGATGAGTAATTTATGAACATATAGTTTTCAGATAATCAATAACCTTTGAGTATAGTATCACCTAAAAGTTTCTTAAATTAACCTCTTGCTAAGATAAATCAATTAACAGATTAGAATATATAAGAGCCTTCTGAAAGGAACATTATAAGAAACAAACAATGTAAAAAATAACTTTGAATTTTCAAAAGTAAAAAAAGACTATAAAGTGGTACAAGATAGATTTAGAAAAGGCAGAGGAACCAGAGATCAAATTGCCAACATCTGCTGGATCACAGAAAAAGCAAGGGGATTCCCAAAAAAATCTAAGTCTGCTTCACTCACTACACTAAAGCCTTGACTGTGTGGATCACAACACACTGTGGAAAATTCTTAAAGAGATGGGAATACCAGACTATCATACCTGTCTCCTGTGAAATCTGTATGCAGAAAAAGAAGCAACAATTAGAACCAGACATGCAACAACGAACAGTTCCAATTTGGGAAAGGAGTATGTCCAAGCTATATACTGTCACTCTGCTTATTTAACTTATATGAAGAGCACATCATGCAAAACGCCAGGCTGGATGACTCACGAGCTAGAATCAAAATTGCCAGGAGAGATATCAAACCTCAGATATGCAGATGTTACCATCCTAATGCCAGAAAGTAATGAAGAACTAAAGGGACTCTTGGTGAAGGTGAAAGAAGAGAGTGAAAAAGCTGGCTTAAAACTCAACATTCAAAAACGAAGATCATGGCATCCTGTCACATCACTTCATGGCATATAGATGAAGGAAAAGTGGAAAGAGTGACAGATTTTCCTTTCTTGGCTCCAAAATCACTGTGGATGGTGACTACAGCCATGAAGTTAAAAGACAATTGCTCCTTGGAAGAAAAGCTGTGACAAACCTAGACAGTGTATTAAAAGCAGAGACATTACTTTGTCAACAAATGTCCATATAGTCAAAGCTATGGTTTTTCCAGTAGTCATGTATGGATGTGAGAGTTGGACCATAAATAGGCTCAGTGCCAAAGAAGTGATGTTTTCTAATTGTAGTGCTGGAGAAGAATCTTGAAGGTCCCTTGGGCAGCAAGGAGATCAAACTAGTCAATCCTAAAGGAAATCAACCCTGAATATTTATTGTAAAGAATGATATTGAACCTGAAGCTCCAATACTTTGGCCACTTGATGTGAAGAGCCAACCTACTGGAAAAGACTATGATGCTGGGAAAGGTTGAGGGCAAGAGGAGAAGAGGGCTAGAGAGGATGAGATGGTTGGATGGCATCACTGACTCGATAACATGAGTTTGAGCAAACTCAGGGAGTGAGTGATGGACAGGGAAGTGTATTGTGTTTTCAGTTCATGGGATAACAGAGTCAGACATGGCTGAGCAACTGAACACCACCACCAATACTGAGACAAAATTATAAATTGAAAGGGATAAATGAGCTTAAAAAGATGGTATTTTCAAGATTTTACATAGTGACACAATATTAACATTATATAGACTTGAAAAGAGAGATCTATATATTAAAAATGATTTTAAAGTGCAAGGAAAAGAAAGGAAAATGATTCAGCACTGCAAAGACAAATAAATGATTATACAAAAAAATAAAATAGTAGAGTTACATACAGACATATTGATAATTTTATGAAATATTAATGCTGTAAACAGTTCAAACAAATGTAGAGATTGATACAATTGAACTAATGAACATGAAAATACATCATATCAAAGCTTCTTGCGGTGAAACTAAAACAAGGCTTAAATGGAAATATTTAGCTTTAAAAGCTAAGCATATTAAATGAGGAAAGGATATATAAAATTGATGACCTAAATTCTACCTTACAAAAATATTAAAAGTTTAGCCAAGTAAACACAAACACGTTTAAAAATAGAAATAAAGTTTTGAAACTATATAAATCAGAAACAGAAAGACAATAGATGATATAAACAAAACCAAGTTTATATGTATATAAATATTGGTTCTTTGAAATCACAAACTAAATTGATCAATTAGCAAAAAGAGCGAGAACACAAATCAACATTATCAGCAATAAAATAGCTGTCACTACAAATTTTCCAAATTTTAAAAGAGTAATAAAAGAACACAATTCATAATTTTCTGCCAACAAATTTAATAAATTAGGTGAAATGAATGTTTCTTGAGAACTATAACTTAAGAAGAAAACTGACACAAAAAGAAATGGAAAATTCTGAAAACTTCTATTTTCCATTATAGAAATTGAATATGTTAATAATATTTCCCCAAATTAGTCTCTACATAAACATTTTATTACTGGTAAATGTTACTAAAGAATAGATAACAGTCTTACAAAAACTGTTTTAGAAAACGGAGGAGGAAAAATCACCCTTACAAACTCATTCTATTAGGCAAGCATAACCCTAATATCAAGAATTAATAAGGATATTATGAAACAGAAAAAGCATGGGTCAATCTTTTTCATGACTATGGATGTAAAACTCTTTAACAAAATATTAACAAATTAACTCACCATAACATGAAAAAAATAATACATCATGAACAAGTAGGGATAATCACAGCAATGCAAGCTTCATTTAATATGTAAAATGAACCAGTTCAGTTCAAGTTGCTCAGTAGTGTACTACTGTTTGCAACATTAAAATGCAACAGTAAACATTAACACATAAGTTGAATAAACGTGCAGAGTCATGTGAGGATTTTAAAAGATGTAAAAAGTGAAAAGAATCTTATAATTGCAGGACATGATTTCCATATTGAATGTACACATTGGTTGCATATAGCTATGGATTAAAATTAGATCTTCCTTAAAACAGAAGCTAAAACAACAGATTATTTTCTTTTAAGCAGAAATTCTAGAGAAAATGCAATGTTTCAAAAATCAGAACGACTTTGGGCTTTCTGAATAGAATATTGAAGGTAAAACAATTGAGTAGTGAAAGTAAAACATAACAAAAAGACAATGGAATAATGGCACTATATTTCTGCAGGAAAAAATTTAATCTAGAATTTTAAATCCATCTACATTATTAATCAAATTTAGAGTAGAATAAACATATTTTCAGACATGTAAAGTCTATAAATATTTGTATACTGTTATCCATGAAAAAGAGTGGATAATATCCATGAAATGGATAATATTCATGAATAATATCCATGAAAAAGAGTGGACTGTGGATAATACCCACCAACAAATGAAGGAGTATATCAGGACAGAGAAAGATATGAAATATAGAAAATAAATAGAATATAGGGAAGAATTAGACTGAACCACCAGTATGAAAGTAGAAAGAGATCCCAGTATGAAACATATGTGCCAGACATAGAAGTTAACCTCTCTAGATTGTATCTGTGTGACAAGATACAGATATTCTGAGGGCTGATGGACAGCATAATCACTTCTATGTGTTTGCCAGCCTTTT
>NW_020867284.1:0-31346 GCF_003369695.1 Bos indicus x Bos taurus | reverse complement strand
ATGTCCATGTCCTAACCCAGATATCTGTGAATGTGAACTTATTTGGATGATCAGATAAGGTCATCATAGATTTAGATTTAGCCCTAAATCCTATGACAAATATCTTCATAAAGAGAAAAGAGAGAAAGACTGAGACACATGGAGGAAAGACATGTGAAGACAGAGATAGAGATTGGAGTGATACATCGACAAGCCAAGGAAGACTGCCAGCACCCCCAGAAGATAGAAGTGAGGCACTGAACAGATTCTCCCTCAAATCCTCCAGACGGAAGCAATCCTGTGACAACTTGATTGCAGATTTTTGGCCCCCTGACTGTGAGACAGTACATTTATGTTGTTCAAGCCACAAAGTTTGTGGTAACTTGTTACTACAGCCCTAGAAAATTACTACAGTGACCCAGCTTTAAATGAGAGGTATCTGATAACAATTTTAATTAGCTACTTATAATCTCAAACATCAACGATAATTGTATATAACAATCTAAATAATCCAATAAAAATCATCTCTTAATATAAGCACACTTTGACTGCCAGAGATGAGGACAGAGACTGTTTCCTGAGAAAATTCAAAGACAGCATTGTAAGTATTTCAGAAAAAAAAAGTAACATCTGATAAATGGGAGAAGGATCAATTCTATAAGCATTCCAATGTTCAGAAGGCAAGTTGATGATTTAACAGGTGACTTAAATCTGCCTTTGATCCTCTGTGTGTGATAATGTATGACAGTGTTAGTCACTCAGTTGTGTCAGACCCTTTGGGACCCCATGGACTATGGCCTGCCAAGCTCCTCTGTCCATGGAGTTTTCCAGGCAAGAATACTGGAGTTTTGGTAAACATGGAAAACCTTACCTTCTCGTAAAATTCAAGTTTTGTTCACAAGTACCTTTGAGGTCAAGTTCATCCTAGAGTCTTTCTCAGCATCTGCAGATTCCCTCATCCTGCTGCTTGAACAGTTGCTAATGAATGAAGATCACCCCAGCATGCCCCCCTGCTGTTGCTCATTTGCCCATTAGCATCTGCTTAACCAGCAGGCTGGGAGAAGCTCTGGTACCCAATCAATGTAGCTGATGAGGGCTGGGGTAGGGAAGACTGTTGCCAACAGAGCCAGAGCATAAATCAACTCCAATATTGGCAAAGATTATTAATCTTAGAAAGGGTGACATATATCACTGTGTAGGCATGGAGAAAATCCTTGACATTTATGAGAAATAGGAGAAGCTAAAACACTGAAGTATGCTAACTTTAGCAAATCTGTTGAATACCAGCAATCTCAGGTTCCTTACACCTGATTTATAATAAGGTTCTTTCTTATTCAAACATTATCTAATACTTGGTAGATGCCCAGAGATACAAAACCACACTAGAAAGAAAAAAAAAAAAACAAAAAAAAATCCTCAAGAACATTTCTCTAGAGTGAGTTACCTTATTGCTTTTACCAAAAGCACAAAATTACCTCATTATCAAACTTATCAGGGAAAGACTCATTCCACTGTGTCAGTCTAACTGTATATTTGCTCTTAACAATAATTTCCAATTAAGAAGCTGGATGACTTAAACACAGATAATAAGAGAGTCGGCAAGAAACTAAAAAGTAAAAATACACTCCATTCTGAGGACAGTCACTAGCTTTTACCCTCAAATGGGATGGTCTACTTTAAATACTCTGAAGAGAGGCAGAATGCCTGTCCAGAAAAGGATTATATGTGGCATTGTAGTGGGAAAAAGAGGGCTGGTACCAATAAGGGTGAGGTTAAGATAAACTACTGCTAATAAAAATAAACAGGTGTCAGTTAGAAAAGGAAATATGGAATATTAAACAATGACATATGACATTTTTTATAAATTGGCAAGTGCTAAGTGTAAAAAGATTAGTTTCTGAATGAGATGTTAACATATTTGGTGTGAAAGGTTTCTAAAGTGCACAAAAAGCAGCATTCAAACAGATTCACTGAGGATTGAGTGTTAAGTACCTCACAAATAAAAAATGCTTCATAGAACAATCACTTTACATTTTCTATAGCCATTGTAGGACAAGAAGTGATTGGAATTAACTCTTGGATATACTAGAGAAATAAATATTCCTCTCTCAAGAAGTCTACAGACTGTTAAGATGTCATCCACACAGGAAATAAAAAATAACTATACAATAATATATAAAAATGTGCCAAAATTAGAGAAACAAAGCAAATAGCTTTATTTACAACATGATTTATAAATCATCTTTCAAGCACTTCAATAGTCTCTAAGATAATATATAATGGTTTATAAAATTTCTCTCTATAACATAACTGCTTCACAAATTCTGCTTCCAGAAGAAAATTCTTATAATTGAACATGAATCTCTGTAAATATTTATTGTAAAAATGTCAATTCAACTATTAATAACAGAGTAATAAAAGTCAATAATATGCCTGTGTAATAATACACAGTGAATAAGAGTTTATCCTGTCATCAACTCAATAAAGTCTGAACACTCCCAGAGTAACCAGGACTTTAAGAATTAAGCATCTGGACATCGATTACATTAATCCAGTTTCCCACTAGAATGTTGGTAGAAAATAGCATAGCATTTTTAAGTGATTTGGGGGATCACTTTCACATATTAAAAATTCAATTGAAAGTAAAAGTATACAGTATTCCAAGCATTGTTCTTTGTAATATGTCTACTTTTTTTGCACTGATTAAAATCCAATTTGGGACAGAGTAAAACTGTGTTTCAACAATTTCCAGAAATACATAGAGTGTCCCATACATATGAAATAACCCACCTCAATAAAACAGAATCATATTTCAAACATTCAGAAGAATGTGAATATATTAGAAAAGATCTTGAAAACCTACACCTGTGGCAGATTCATGTTGATGTATGGCAAAACCAACACAAATATTGTAAAGTAAAAAAAAAAAAAAAAAAAGATATGGAAAATCTACATAATAAACCAATAATTAACTCAGAAGAGGGATCTAGGTTTGAGAAAGGTAAAAGGATGAATTTTTAAGTTCTGTTGATTTTTTGTAAAATTTTCTCCATGAATTCAGTGTGCAGTGGTAAACATAATTGAAGTGTGGAGACAGTGACAATAATGTCCAGTAACCTAATCAAACTGGTCCAATAACTAAATCAGAAACTAAATCTAACACATGTGGCAATGTCAAATAAATTTTCTCCATATGGACTGATTCTGAACATTCTAAGCCAAAATCTCTGAAACTGATTCATTAACTACCTTACCACCTGATTCTGAGGCATGCCCAACACTGACAACCTAAAATCTACACAAGCCAGAAATAGGGCAGTTGGGCCTGAGCTGGCAGAAAACACTGTTGAGTCCAGGTACACACGAGCCCTACCTATGCCATGAATTCACTCAGGACCCAGATGGACCCCAGTGGTTCCTTTCACTTGCCCACAAATCCCCAGAATCAGCTCTTCTTCACCTGAGAGCCTTCATAAGACAATCCTTACTTGTCTTCAGTAGCTGGTCAGTGCAGACGACTGCTGTCTGCTACTCACTACAGACCAAATCTTAAAAAAAAAAAAAAAAAAGTGAGGTTCTAATTAGGCTACTTTGAGAGTTAAATATAGGGGCTTGGGTTTGGGGCACACTCTCCTGGAACTGAGAGGCCTCAGACTCTCCCATGAAGGCTCTCCCATGGGAGCCTATTTTGTTTGTTTGTTTTAGTCAGAAGTGTACTGAATGAGGGACTGTATACAGGAGGATTATCCAGCAAAATGTTTCCCTTAGGCCAGCCTCTCTTCCTCTTTTCAGTGAGTTTCAAACCTCTGGAATGCTCTTGGCCTCACCAATTCACTTACTGCACCCTGGGGTCATTCTTTTTTGAACTTTCTGGGTAGAACAGTGCTATCCACTTGTCAATGCAGGGGACATGAGTTTAATCCCTGATCTGAGAAGATTCCACATGCTGTGGAGGCAACTGAACCTGTGTGCCACAACTACTAAGCCCATGCTCTAGAGTTCATATGCACAACCACAGAGCCCGTGCTGCAACTATCAAAATCTGTATGCCTATAGCTTGTGCTCCACAACAAGAGAAGACATCTCATTAAGAAGCCTGCACACCACAACAAAGAGTAGCCCCTCCTGGCCACAGCTAGAGAAAGCCTGCATGTAGCAATGGGGACTCAGCACAGCCCCAGATAAATAAATATAAATAAAATTAATTAATTAAAAATTATTTTTCTTGGCCCGTTCTAGCATTAGTTCTCTCAAAAATTCTAGAAGATCTGTTTCAAAACCCTGAAGTCACAAGATTCAGATATTCATGCTTCTATGCCCTGTGTTCCTATAGGGGAAGACTTTCTGTTTCTAGCTCACCCCTAGCAATCTATAGAGTAAAAAGTCTTTACTATAGTACTTCTATTTGGGGGAATCATTTGCAAAAACCTGGGAGTAATATTCACTCTCTCCCCTGATATACTGCTTTTCAATATGAACATCTGTACTTTTGATAACCCATCTTCAAATCCAAGGGGTAAGGAGGGATTTTCAAAAGTGTTTTAATACATCTATGAATGCTCCTTGTTTTAGAAATTCAAGAACTCTCTTAATTACATCAAGAAGGGAATTAAACTTTATTTTATTTATTCATTAATCTACATAATGAATAAAATAAAGTGCATGAGCTTGCCTGAAGGGCAGAGCTCACCGGTGGCAAGTGGGAGTGTCATTCTTTCAGAGAATCTTGGTTGATAATATCCTTGTGTTATGATTAACTGTGTTTCATCAAAACTCATATGTTGCAGCCTTAAGTCCTCAGACTTAAGAATTTTGGAAGTGGGCTCATTGCATACATAATTAGTTATGATGAAGTCTCACTGGAGTGGGGTAGGCCATCAATTTGATATGACTGGTATCCTTATAAAAAAGGGAAATCGGGACACAGACACACACACCAAGACCACAATGTCAAGATATAAGGGTGATGCAGTGGAAGTCAAAGAACACAAAGATGCCAAAGCATTCTATGGCTTTATGCTCTGCAATTTACACACTTATAGTCTTCTTGGCACTTGAATGAATTGTTCTGGCTCTTGATGGCTTAATCCAGGGATCAGTTCAGTTCAGTTCAGTCGTTCAGTCGTGTCTGATTCTTTGTGACCCCATGAATCGCAGCACGCCAGGCCTCCCTGTCCATCACCAACTCCTGGAGTTCACTCAGACTCACGTCCATCGAGGCAGTGATGCCACTCAGCCATCTCATCCTCTGTTGTCCCCTTCTCCTCCTGTCCCCAATCCTCCCAGCATCAGAGTCCTTTCCAATGAGTCAACTCTTCACATGAGTGGCCAAAGTACTGGACTTTCAGCTTTAGCATCATTCCTTCCAAAGAAATCCCAGGGCTGATCTCCTTCAGAATGGAGTCCAAGGACTCTCAAGAGTCTTCTCAAACACCATAGTTCAAAAGCATCAATTCTTCAGCGCTCAGCCTTCTTTACAGTCCAACTCTCACATCCATACATGACCACAGGAAAAACCATAGCCTTGACTAGACGAACCTTTGTTGGCAAAGTAATGTCTCTGCTTTTGCTTATGCTATCTAGGTTGGTCATAACTTTCCTTCCAAGGAGTAAGTGTCTTTAATTTCATGGCTGCAGTCACCATCTGTAGTGATTTTGGAGCCCCAAAAAATAAGTCTGACAGTGTTTCCACTGTTTCCCCATCCATTTCCCATGAAGTGATGGGATCAGACACCATGATCTTCGTTTTCTGAATGTTGAGCTTTAAGCCAACTTTTTCACTCTCCACTTTCACTTTCATCAAGAGGCTTTTTAGTTCCTCTTCACTTTCTGCCATAAGGGTGGTGTCATCTGCATATCTGAGGTGATTGATATTTCTCCCAGCAATCTTGATTCCAGCTTGTGCTTCATCCAGCATAGCGTTTCTCATGATGTACTCTGCATATAAGTTCAATAAGCAGGGCGACAATATACAGCCTTGACGTACTCCTTTTCCTATTTGGAACCAGTCTGTTCTTCCATGTCCAGTTCTAACTGTTGCTTCCTGACCTGCATACAAATTTCTCAAGAGGCAGATCAGATGGTCTGGTATTCCCATCTGTTTCAGAATTTTCCACAGTTTATTGTGATCCACACAGTCAAAGGCTTTGGCATAGTCAATAAAGCAGAAATAGATGTTTTTCTGGAACTCTCTTGCTTTTTCCATGATCCAGTGGATGTTGGCAATTTGATCTCTGGTTCCTCTGCCTTTTCTAAAAACCAGCTTGAACATCAGGAAGTTCACGGTTCACATATTGCTGGAAGCCTGGTTTGGAGAATTTTGAGCATTACTTTACTAGCGTGTGAGATGAGTGCAATTGTGCGATAGTTTGAGCACTGTTTGGCATTGCCTTTCTTTGGGATTGGAATGAAAACTGACGTTTTCCAGTCCTGTGGCCACTGCTGAGTTTATATGAAATATGAATTAATTTATTTCACTGAATTGTGTCTTTATATACATATATGATATATATATATATATATAAATACACGCCATTTGATTACATCAAGGATCATTATCAAATCACCAGGCATTGCTCCTCAGCAAGTGGTAGTTCTGTCATCTAGTGACAATGACTTAAGAGCATTATTTCTTTATAAATGCCATTGAAAAATAACAATGATATAACTGATCAGGGGTTCCTCTTTAAAATCTCATCAAGATATTAAAAATGATATATATTAAAATATTTCTCATACAATATGAGTTAAAGTATATATGAAACAGATTCAGTTCAGTTCAGTTGCTCAATCGTGTCTGACTCTTTGCGACCCCATGAACCACAGCACACCAGGCCTTTCTGTCATCACCAACTCCCAGAGTTTACCCAAACTCATGTCCATTGAGTTAGTGATGCCATCCAACCATCTCATCCTCTGTCATCCCCTTTTCCTCCTGCCCTCAATCTTTCCCAGCATCAGGGTCTTTTCAAAGGAGTCAGCTATTCGCATCAGGTGGCCAAAGTATTGGAGTTTCCGCCTTCAACATCAGTCCTTCCAATGAACACCCAGGACTGATCTCCTTTAGAATCGACTGGTTGGATCTGCTTGCAGTCCAAGGGACTCTCAAGAGTTTTCAACACACAGTCCAAAAGCATCAATTCTTCCATGCTTAGCTTTCTTTATAGTCCAACTCTCACATCCATACATGACTACTGGAAAAACCACAGCCTTGACTAGATGACCTTTGTTGGCAAAGTAATGCTTTTTAATATGCTATCTAGGTTGGTCATAACTTTCCTTTCAAGGAGTAAGTTGTCTTTTAATTTCATGGCTGCGGGTCATCATCTGCAGTGATTTTGGAGCCCCCGAAAATAAAGTCCGCCACTGTTTGTACTGTTCCCCATCTATTTGCCTTGAAGTGATGAAAGGAAAGTGTGATGATAATTGTATAATACAATAGGGACATATTCCAGTAGCAATATTTCAGGAACATAGTACTCTTTTGGACTGAACTGTGGCCCCCCAAAAATCTACATGTTGAAGCTTAACCCTCAATGCGACTGTATTTAGAGATAGGGCCTTCCATGAGCTATTAAAGTTAAATGAGAATCCTAAGTGTGTGGCCCTGCCTTAATCTGCTTGGCTTGCTATAACACAAGTAACACTGGGTGACTTAAAAACCACAAATATCTATTACTAAAAATTATGGACGCTAGCAAGTCTATGATCAAGATGCTAGAGAATTGAATATTTGCTTCTTACTTTATAGTTCATGGATGATTGTTTTCTCACAGTGTCCTAAGATGGCCCTAAAGTGCAAAGGAGTTCTGCATTTTATAAGGATGATAATGTTACTCATGCCAAAACACTCATGACCTAATCACAATCTTCAAATACCACCACACTGAGAATTAGGCTTCAACATATGAATTTAGGGGAAAAGCATTTAGTTTAGCAAGCCCTGATACAACAGAACCTTTGTCCTCATAAGAATAAGAAACACCAAGAGTGATTCAATACAGAAAAATAGACAGAATTTGGCTGCCTACAAGTCAAGAAGAGACACCTCACCAGAAATCATCCCTGCCAACACTTTGATCTTGGACTTCTGTGAGAAGAACTGTGAGAAAATAAATTTATATTATTTCATCTGCCCCATCTATTAAAAGACTGGTATTTTGCTATAGAAGCCTTAGCTGACTAATAGAATTATTTAACAACAAAGCTTGACTTTCAGTAATAATGTATAAGATAAATAAAATATAATCATGTGAAAACAATGCTATGATATATAAAATTAATCAGGCATTGATTAAATATGTAGACATTATAATCACAGAAACAAAATTCAAACATTTGTGCTGTCTGAATTTTAAACAGAGAAGACATTTTGACAATGATGAAAGAACAAAGATAGAAAAGGTGAGATAAAGTAACTTGAATATATTGTTAGGAAGTTTATCATTTTCTTATGTTTCACTCCTATACTATACCTTCCTGCTGTTACTTTCTCACTGAAATAAAAAAATAAGTTTTCTTCATGAACCTATTTTCTGTTATGAATAAATTAATTTTATTTTCACTTAAAAGGCCACCAAAAAACCACAAAGGACTCAAGAAAAATTTGAAATAGGCATTTTTAACAAGTAGATGAATGGCATAACCAAAGCAAAAACAACTAATTCACACTAAGAATTTAGTTAATAATTTTACAGAACTCACAGAAATAATACCTAACAGAATAGTAAAAATTCTGTAATGAATATGTTGGGAAACACAATCAAAGCTAAGTTTAGACATAAAAGCAGATACACACGTAAACCAAAGGTCAATTAGTACAGTTTTTTAGGTGAAATTTGCTGACAGCTAGTTTATTTAAAAAGTCCATAATTACATGTTTATAGCTACGTACAAGCCACTGCTAAAGGTATATAAGAATAATTTTAGACATAATACTCAAAAAGTAATATTTGGAAAGTCTGGAAATAGATGCATTAGGAAATTCCATTTAACCATTAATTAGGCCCAATATTGTTTTTGTAATGCAACCTTTAGTATCAAAAAATGATGTATTTATATATCTATATACCCATTTTCTTACAATATACACAAATAACTGACTTACTATCTGAATTTAAACACTGATAATTTCTAAAGTAGATGTACACAATTAGTTTAAGAGAACTTTTCTGTTTAGAAGTAGGTCAGGAATCATTTTCAAAACCTCATCTGAGGAAGTTACTATGAATATAGTCCAGTGGATCAGTGGTATGGAATTGTCTTTATTACTCCTGAAGCCCATGGTTTTTAGAATTAAGATTATACAAGGCCTGAACATGTAGACAAGGGAAGGACTACTGATTGAGAGTCTGGTGGTAGTGTTATAAGGCAGAAGATGAGGACAAGGTTCTTCTGAGGAATGAGATGCAAAGCTGCAATGAGTTACACTGTAGTAGAAAACTGGAGAATATGAGACATTTTATTTTATTATTTTTTATTGGAATAAAATTGATTTACAATGTTGTGTTAGTTTTAGCTGTACAGTATAGTGATTCAGTTGTATGCATATAGATATATTATATAATATGCACACACTATATATAGTGTTAATATTTTCCCTTATAGTTATTATGAAATATTGAATATAGCTTCCTGTGCTATACAGTAGGCCCTTGCTGTTCATCTATTACATAGTAGTGTATATACATTAGTCCCAGACTCCTAATGTATCCCTCATTCTTTTCCTCTTTGGTAACCATAAATTTGCTTTCTATGTTTGTGGGTATATTTCTGGTTTGTAAATAAGTTTGCTTGTACTTGTACATATAAGCAATATCATATAATGTTTGTCTTTCTCTGACTTATCTTACATAGTATGATAATCTCTAGGTCCATCCATGTTGCTGCAAATGGCATTAACTCACACTATGGCTGAGTAATATTCTATTCTATATATACATAAATATATATCTTGATGGCTATTCAGTGAACACTGGGGTACCTGTATCTTTTTGAATTATGTTTTTCTCTGGATATATGCCCAGGAATGGTACTGCAGAATCATACGGTACTTCTATTTCTAGAAATTAAAGGACACTTTTTATTGTTCTCCATAGTAGCTATTCTGATTTACATTCCTACCAACCATGTAGGGAGGGTTCCTTTTTCTCCACACTTTCTCAGGCATTTACTGTTTGTAGACTTTTTTGATGACTGCCATTCTGACTGGTGAGTGAGGTGATACTTCATTGTAGTTTTGATTTGCATTTCTCTAATAATTAGCAATACTGATAATTTGTTCATGTGCCTGTTGGCCATCTGTATGTATTCTTTGGAGAAATGTTTATTTAGATCTTCTGTTCATTTTTGATGGGGTTGTTTATTATTCTGGTATTAAGTGGAATAAACTGTATATTTTAGAAATTAATCCCTTGTCTTTCTCCTGTTTGCACTCTCCATTCTGCAGGTGGTCTTATCATTTTGTTTATGGTTTTCTTTGCTGGGAAAAAAAGCTTTTAAGTTTAATTGAGTCCCATTCATTTATTATTATTTTTTTTTTCATTTTCATTATGCTAGGAGGTGAATCCAAAAAGATACTGCTGTGATTTATGTCAAATAAGGTTTTACCTATGTTTTTCTCTCAGAGTTTTATAGGACCCAGTCTTACATTCAGGCATTTGATCTATTTTATTTTTGTATAAGGTATAGAGACTGTTCTAATTTCATTCTTTTTACATGTAGCTGTCCAGTTTTCCCAGCATCACTTACTAAAGATACTATCTTTTCTCTATTGTATACTTTTTCCTCCAAGACATTTTAAAAAATGGTTATAGTTTCACATTTGGATTACTTTAAAAATTTCTGAGTGATGATTATAAAGACTGGAGTTCCTGCCCTGAAAAGGATCAGATCAGATCAGATCAGATCAGTCGCTCAGTCGTGTCCGACTCTTTGCGACCCCATGAATCACAGCACGCCAGGCCTCCCTGTCCATCACCAACTCCCAGAGTTCACTGAGACTCACATCCATCGAGTCAGTGATGCCATCCAGCCATCTCATCCTCTGTCGTCCCCTTCTCCTCCTGCCCCCAATCCCTCCCAGCATCAGAGTCTTTTCCAATGAGTCAACTCTTCACATATGGGTCATATTTATTAAGATTTTTCTTAGATGTAAGAAAAAAATCATTTGTACTGTAATATTTATTTAAAAGAATCTTACTGGTACCAAAGGAATGCAAGTCATAAAAAAATGATGCTAGACTTGCAGAACTGCAGTTGGTTGGAATTAAACAAGGTAGATATATAAATTATTTATACATATATATATATACACACACACATATATATATATATATACTATTACATATATTAATACATAGTTAATTTTTGCACATGGCAGATACTCAACATACTTTATCTCCCTATATTCTGCTAAATCATTGGAAATACAGTACTGGGGATCCATCAGGAATCAGTTGTTAGTTGGAAAACTGTAACAACTACTGACAAAAAGAGCTGAGACCTTCAAATAGATACCATAATAATAATAATAGATAATGAAAAAGAATATACAATAGTGATAAAGACAAAGGTATTAGACATAAATAATATGGCCTCACTGAAGGAAAAGTGAAGTAGACATAATCAAGTCAGTAAATGTAAAATGTTTGATAAAATATAATGAAATAAAATATTCTTCCCTAATTGCTCAAATTGCTCCACAGAACTTCTACATGTAAAATTTGGTTTCTTAACATTATATTTAAATACTTTAGATGATTTTAAATTAAACACAGATCATCCCTGTTCTTGTAGTTACTCACTTAAGCAAGTACTAAGCATAGAGCAATCAATTGAAAATTGACGCACATATTTTGTTCACAACCTTCATCCAGAATTGCTTCCTTAACATATTCTCAAACTTGATTCCAGGCCAATTTTATCACTCCATCTATGTATAACTGGATAGGCTTTCTGTTCCATTTTAAAATAATTTGAATTATATATCCCAATATGTTTACCTCTTGCAACCTCCAGTAAACATTCTCCCTGGGGGCATCTTGGCACCACAATGGGAAATCCATGTGAAGGCCACATTTCTGCATAATCTCTAACCATTGAGCAGTGTTTCTATTGCTTTTATTGCCAATCCTACAAAAAGGAGTAGGAAAATACATTATTAATGTCTTCTCTCCCACATATTTATCAGGAAAATTACAAATTTCTGTTAGTAATGGTATCTATAAGAGAGTTTTGTTTTTTTTTAAACCATTCAAAACAGGGACATTTTCAGGAGTGTCTTCACTCTTCAAAAAATGGGCATTTGATTTTGTGTCAAGAAAATATGTAAAAAAAAAAAGTCAAGAAAAAAAGAAAAAGAAAAAGAGTGCACTGACTTCAGCCTTAGTATGACAGGTAATAGAAATGGGAGCAATCTATTTAATCATTAATCTTATTATCTGACCAGAATGGAATAAGTAATAAAAGTAATAATTTCTACTATTTTCACCCTACTAAGCTTGTGAATATAGTTATTGATGTAATATAACAGAATTTTATTATTTCATCGAGAAAGAAGTGTAAACGTATTCACATTATATAATTGTTTTAATATTTTTGCAATGATTGTATTTTCTAAATTAAAGTGTATATCACATAAAAGGTAAATAAACTGGCCTGTGTGCCTAGCAAAAATCAGGCTAGATCTGTCAAGTGTTGATAGGTCTACTATGAACTCAAACTCAGTTAATGATAGATAAGGAAGACAGGTGTGTTTGCTTTGTCTGCTACTGTCATGGCAGGATTCTTTGATTAAGTTACTTAGTTATTTTCTGTCTCTTTGAGGAAAGACAAATGGATTATGTACCATGTCAGGGTCTTGTTATTTGCATAGATTTAAAGTATTACAATTACTAATTTAAAGTGTCTCAGAGCTTGAGACATATATAATCTTTCTTTCTATAAAGATTCCACATGTAATTTTGAAGGGAGACATGAGTCACATCCTGCATGTGTCTGATATTTTCTTAAGTGGGATACACTCCAAAGTTTACTTGATGGAGACAGACGCATCTTGAATGTGATATTTTGAGGTTTAAGCATAGTAGTGATACATGGTTTTGAATTTTTAAAGACTGGAATGTGGAAGTCCCCCAGCATAGAAATTAGCAATGTATTCCTACAAGAATCTTACCATCTAGAGCCAGCATGTTTTTCAGCCTTATTTTCATTCTTTATGCCTATTGCATCATAGTCCTGACTCTAATTTTTATCTCAAGTTTTTGGGCTGACGTATGAACAAAAAAAAGTTCCCTTTTTTATACTTGGACTTTTTCCAAAAAATAATTTTATAATAATAAGATCAGAAAATTTAAGGAGACTTTAGAATTTAAACTCATTCATCTAGTTCAGCCACCTAAACAGAATCTTTTCTGCAACATCCCTAGTAGATGATCACTCATTTTCTACTGAAATGATGCCTATTATGGCAATCTATTCAACTTTAGAAAACTCTGATACTTAGAAAACTCCAGTTCATATGTTTATCCCCTAATCATGAACTACTCCTTCTAGTACTATAGGTTGGAGTAAAGCAAAATAATATTTTTACAGACTGCTTTATTTATGGCTGTGATGGGTCTTCATCGCTGCATGCAGGCTTTCTCTAGTTGCAGAGAGGGGGGTTACTCTCTAGTTGCAGTGCACAGGCTTCTCCTCGTGGTGGCTTCTCTTGTTGCAGAACACAGGATCTAGGTGGATGAGCTTCAATAGTTACAGCACATGGGTTCAGCAGTTACAGCTTTCTGGCTCTAGGGTACATGGGCTTCAGTAGTTGTGACACAGGGGCTCATTAGTTGTGGCCCATGGGCTCTAGAGTGTGCAGGCTCCAAACAGTTGTGGTGTGTGGGTTCAGCAGTTGCAGCTCGAGGGCTCTAGAGCACGGGGTCAGTAGTTGTGGTGCACAGACTCAGTTGTCCCACTGGATGTGGAATTCATATCCCCTGAATTGGCAGGCAGATTCTTATCCACTGAGCCACCAGGGAAGTCCAAAGAAAAACAATTTTATTCCTTCTTCTCCATGACAGCTCTTCAAACTTTGGGCTCACTCATTAATAAACAATGAGTATGCACTATGACCCTTAGACAGAATTAGTTGACTAATACATGTCCTCTACATGCAGGAACTTATATTCTAAGCTAAGCTAAGCTAAGTCACTTTAGTCGTGTCCGACTCTGTGTGACCCCATAGACGGCAGCCCACCAGGTTCCCCTGTCCCTGGGATTCTCCAGGCAAGAAACACTGGAGTGGGTTGCCATTTCCTTCTCCAATGCATGAAAGTGAAAAGTCAAAGTGAAGTCGCTCAGTCGTGTCCAACTCTTAGCGACCCCATGGACTGCAGCCTACTGGCTCCTCCACCCATGGGATTTTCCAGGCAAGAGTACTGGAGTGGGGTGCCATTGCCTTCTCCGACTTATATTCTACAGGAGTAAATATGTGTGATAATGTTATGTGTTCAACTTATGTAAGTTGCCCTATGAGAACACAATGATCTCTCAAGATTTTTGCTCTTTTCCTCCTTTCTCTAGACAGGTAATACACAAACTCCTGATGTTGCATGTTTAAAAAGTTTTAGCATGCACTTCAATAATGTTATTTATTGATCCCTGTAGCTCATATGGTAAAGAATCTGCAATACAGGAGACCCAGTTTCAATTCTCAGTCCAGAAGATCCTCTGGAGAAGGAAATGGCAAGCCACTCCAGTATTCTTGCCAGCAGAAGCCCATGGACAGAGGAGCCTGGTGGGATACAGTCCATGGGGTCACAAAGAGTTAGACACAACTGAGTGACTAACACTACTACTATTATACTATATAAGCACAATAACTTGCTAGTATGAGATGAAAATTACAAAGTATGCAAAAATAGATATTACAAAAAATTTTTAAAAATAAACAGATACAGGACGCTTAATATCCTCTTTCCAAACCCAAAATGATCATCTTGCAAAGGCAGAAAAATAATATTTTCTAAACTTCAAGATACTGAAGATTTAAATTTTGTTACTTTTGCTATCCTTTTAACAAATTTGCATGGCAGAACTGACATGGAGGGCATACTTCAGCTCTTTTCTGCTGGCAAATGTCACTGTAGATGTGGTATCCTGATCACTACCATCAGGTGGTTGTGGAGATTTTATGAACATTCTGGTTTTCATAGAAGTGGCTTTCTTGGTGGCTTGGTTCTACAACACAGCATCTGGAATCATTTCTTGAAAGATTAACCTAGAGTCACCTTCTTTAGTCTTTCCAATAATTCTGTAAGTTATTAGGACTCAATAGGATATCCTTTTATACTAAAAGTAGCTAGAAGAAATTTTTATTCCCTATAACTTAGCCCTGGGCTTCCTTAGTGGCTCAGATGGTAAAGAATTTGCCTGCAATGCAGGAGACCTGGGCTGAATTCCTGGATTGGGAAGATCCCCTGGAGGAGGGCATGGCAACCCACTCCAATGTTCTTGTCTGAAGAATCCCTATGGACAGAGGACCCTGGTGGGCTACAGTCCATGGGGTCACAAAGAGTCAGACGTGACTAAATGCAGCACAGCACATGACTTAACCCTAAACAATACATTAATATGTTAATATTATTCATCCCAAAGGCAGTTCATCTTAAATTCAAGTCATTCAACTAGAGAATTATTTAAATTATTTCATTTAACCATTATTTATATAGAGTACTTGCCAGTTACCTGACAGTGTTGTTGGCTCTGGGAATGTATTTATGGAAAAACTAATAAAAATCTCTGCATTTAAAATTCTAATAAGAATTTTATATTATATGATTTCACATATTTATGACCACATTTACTTATCTACATAATTATAAAAATTTAAAGATTATTTAAAACTGTCCACCAAATAGAGTTCCTCCAAATATCTCATGAAGTTTTTAGTATATTGAGATTTATCCTTAGCTTTTTGTCCTATTTTGAAATGCCTCTCTCCAAGAGTATTAATTTTAAAAGACAAAATAAATACAGCTTCTATGATAAATAATGAAAAAGTTAATAATATAACAGTTGTTAATGGACTCATTAATGACACAGTTCAGTTCAGTTCAGTCGTTCAGTCCTGTCCGACTCTTTGCAACCCCATTAATCGCAGCACACCAGGCCTCCCTGTCCATCACCAGCTCCCAGAGTTTACTCAAACTCACTTGCATCGAGTAGGTGATGCCATTCAGCCATCTCATCCTCTGTTGTCCCCTTCTCCTCCTGCCCCCAATCCCTCCTAGCATCAGGGTCTTTTCCAACGAGTCAACTCTTTGCATGATGTGGCCAAAGTATTGGAGTTTCAGCTTCAGCCTCAGTCCTTCCAATGAACACCCGGGACTGATCTCCTTTAGGATGGACTAGTTGGATCTCCTTGCAATCCAGGGGATTCTCAAGAGTCTTCTCCAACACCACAGTTCAAAAGCATCAATTCTTTGGCACAGTAGATTAACAAAATAACTTTTTATATTAAGTCATCTATGCTGCTAAGTCACTTCAGTCATGTCCGGCTCTGTGCGACCCCATAGATGGCAGCCCACCAGGCTCTGCCGTCCCTGGGATTCTCCAGGCAAGAACACTGGAGTGGGTTGCCATTTCCTTCTCCAATGCATGAAAGTGAAAAGTAAAAGTGAAGTCGCTCAGTCGTGTCTGACTCTTCGCGACCCCATGGACTGCAGCCCACCAGGCTCCTCCATCCACGGGATTTTCCAGGCAAGAATACTGAAGTGGGTTGCCATTGCCTTCTCCATAAGTCATCTATAGTACTCTATAAAACTGACCTAAACACAATATTCTGACTAAAAAGTGCTAAATTTCATTAAAAATGTATTGGAATTCTAAGGTTAGCCAAAGACATACAAATGACTAGCACATTATGGTACATATTTTCCTTTATCAATTATATATATTTGATATTGACTTCTAACTATATGCCCATTTTATAATGAAGAAAAAGATAAAAGTGATTAAATAATGCGTAAAATATATTTTAAAACTGCAAAAATACCACAAGTTAAAAAAATATTTTCCTCTTGGAAAAAATTACATAGCCAAACAGGAATCACTTCCTGGACTCTGGGATTTAGAAAATTCAACTTTAAATAATATGAAGTATGAAGAAAATACAGTTATACAATCTGAATGTTTAAGGAATTCTGAGAACATGAACCTTTTAAAATATACAGACACAGACTTTAAGTGAAGCCACATTTCTCTGACTCAAAGATCTTCCCAACACAGGGATCAAACCTGGGTCTCCTGCATTGCAGGTGGATTCTTTTCACCAGGAAAGGCCATTATTCCTTTACTCGTTACAAATGTATTGATCCTAGATTTTCCCTAAAAAGTCTGAAAAATATCACCTAACACTAAATATTTGCCAGCAAAAGCTTCCGTCTTCACATTTCTAAACCATAAAATACTGCACAAGCCTTTGGGCCTCACTCACCTCTAGTCTGTCTAACCAGTTCTACAAAAGACGTCATTAAAACCTAATGAAATGACTGAGAATAGAATATGGGAAAGGATGCACTTCCATTTCCTTTTAACTTCCATGAATGAGGAGTGCAGGAAAATAAACACTGTCAGCCAGCAAGCTTAGTTTACATACCTAGACAATATACTGATCTTAAAAAACAGAATCCAGATGTGAATAAGTATAATTGTCATTTGAGTATAACTGTCATTACTGATTTGTGGAAAATGGATTATTATTGACTAATTCAATTTCTGTAACAAATTGGAAAATGGAAGAGAGACAAAAGTAGAGTACTCATTAGGGCATAACTAAGATGTTACAAATTAAATCTTTGTAGGAAGAAGAAATTAATTTGAATTACTTATGCTACAGACAAAAAATATGGGAAATCAATTTAAAATGAAAGGTCATATTATTAATATATACTTGATACTGCTACTGCTGCTAAGTCACTTCAGTTGTGTCCCACTCTGTGAGACCCCATAGGTGGCAGCCCACCAGGCTCCCCCATCCCTGGGATTCTCTAGGCAAGAACACTGGAGTGGGTTGCCATTTCCTTCTCCAATGTATGAAAGTGAAAAGTGAAAGAGAAGTCGCTCAGTCGTGTCCGACTCTTAGCGACCCCCTGGACTGCAGCGCACCAGGCTCCTCCATCCATGGGATTTTCCAGGCAAGAGTACTGGAGTGGGGTGCTATTGCCTTCTCTGTACTTGATACTAATACTCTATATATTCTATCTCTATATATATACTAATATATACTATATACTTGCATAATAACCTATAATTTACATATGTACAACACAAACATATATTCTGTTCGAGATTAAAAAACAAACACAAATATGCATTTTGTGTATGTGTGTGTGTGTGTACATATACAAAACTATGGACTTAGGTTAGATTACAAAGTATTTGTCTTACACTGAAGCCAAAAAAAAAAAAAAAAAAATCTTCCTGTAAATGTTTACTGATAGCTATTATTGCCTTATGACTAAAAGACTGCTGGCATTGTGAATTCTAGCTATATCATTGGTAAACTGAATTTTTTCTCTAGAGATTTAAAAATAGAATAAACATTTAGATGTTTAAAAGATATTTGATAAAGGCTGTCTCGATAGCTTTTGTTCCTATGAGTGTTACAGTAGAAAAGTGCAGGCATTGGACTCTGAAACAAATGGAAATGAATCCCAGCTCTGTTCTTTATATTACATGTGATCTTGTGTTTCAGTTTCCTTATTTAAATAAGGATGCTAATGATGTTGTCAATTGATACATTTTATTCCTCACAATTTTGTGAAGATTAGAGATAAGCATCACAATAACTAATTACATACTAAGTCATAGGGAGATTTTATAAATTCAATAGATCAGTTTTGTGGTTATTATTTTCTTTCTCTGAGCATGCTTGGAAAATAAAATCAGAGTTATATCAAATGTCAGTTGTATAAATCCAACCATATGACCTGGCAGTGATTTCCAGGCAAGAGTACTAAACTGGCTATGCAAATCACTGATAACAGCCTTAGAGTTTTCTATACTTTACCGGAAGAAGGAGCACAGGAGTGAGATCATATGAGGAGTGGAAAACATAAAAAATACTGGACTAATTTCTTTTCACTCTCCTGTTATGGCCAAGGGCTATATAAGGAAAAGTGACACTGTAAAGCTTGTTCAGATCAGTTCAGTTGCTCAGTTGTGTTCGACTCTTTGTGACCCTATGGACTGCAGCATGCCAGGCCTCCCTGTCCATCACCAACTCCTGGAGTTTACCCAAACTCATGTCCATTGGGTCGGTGATGCCATCCAACCATCTCATCCTCTGTCATCCCCTTCTCTTCCTGCCCTCAATCTTCCCCAGCATCAGGGTCTTTTCCAATGAGTCAGCTCTTCGCATCAGATGGCCAAAGTATTGGAGTTTCAGCTTCAGCATCAGTCCTTCCAATGAACACTCAGGACTGATCTCCTTTAGGAAGGACTGGTTGGATCTCCTTGCAGTCCAAGGGACTCTCAAGAGTCTTCTCCAACACCACATTCAAAAGCATCAATTCTTCAGCACTCAGCTTTCTTCACAGTCCAACTCTCACATCCATACATGACTACTGGAAAAACCATAGCCTTGACTAGACAGACCTTTGTTGGCAAAGTAATGTCTCTGCTTTTTAATATGCTGTCTAGGTTGGTCATAACTTTCCTTCCAAGGAGTAAGCATCTTTTAATTTCATGGCTGCAGTCACAAAGCCATGTTAAATTGGACAAACCTCTGTGAAGTCTGCTTGTTCCTACATACATTTGAGTGTGACAAATGCTTGGCTATTGATATCTGGGGCAAATGGAAAGCATTTAATAGAGGAATATGAACTAATGAATATAACCTTAATTTGTAAGAGATATGCTACATGTTTAGCAGCAGGCCCATGGACAGGTTTGACTTACAAGAATGGCTAACTTATTCTGCCTTCTGGGATTTATGTTTTCAGAAGCATGATATAAGCTGGTATCAAAAATATCATTATTTTATGTCAGAACACCACATTTTGTGAAAATTTATTGGCAATATCTGAAAAATCTAAAAGAAAGTCTTAAATATGAGGTAAGGGCTTGCAAGTTTTACTCAAAATTGTTAGCTAATTTTCTGACTTGGAAGACTGAAATTTATTAAAATACACATTCATACACTCTTTAATCATTCTGAGCCAAAAGCCTATTCCTAAATATCCATGGGTCTACCTCTTACTCCACAACACTGCAGTTTTGACTGCAATGGAAGGACTTGGTTGGTCATATTCCTTGCTCTCTCATTGAAATTACTCCAGAAATTCATGGCGTGACTATGGAAAAATCACTTATCTCCTCTCCCTTAGCTTCTTCATTTCTAAAACAAAAGAATTGAATTACATTATCTTTAAAGCCTCTGGAAATTTTTTCTCTTGTAGATGAAAGTAGATTGCTAAGAAAAGTGCTTACTTCAGAGGGAAAGTAAAAAGGCCCTTGGTTTAAAAAATCTTGTTTGTTTACAACCCCTCTGTCTGTTATGTCTTCTAGATTAGTATATTTCTAGATTAAAATATTTTTTTTACCATTTCTGACATACTATACATTTGCATATAATGGTAATCTTTTCATCAAATAAAAATCTAATACTTTTTTTCTTTTGTATACAAACTGTTATAACAAGTAAAAACTAAACTCTTTAAAGCTTTGAGGAATTATTCATGAAAAGTATTGAATTATGCCACAAGAGAGATGACATTGTCAAAGAGAAACTATTATTTTTAATTAAAATTCCAATTCTTAACTACAACACATTTTTATGTATTAATAATTTTTAAAAGCTTTAGAGATTTTTATTCTTGAACAGTATCCAAAAGAGAAGCATACAGTTCATCCTTATATCTTCATTTTATATAATTTCTTACACTTTCTATTTCACTTATTTTAAAAATCACTACATTTTGTAAGATAGGAAGGAATAAGCACAAAAAATTTTATTTTTAAAATCAGAAATTAAGATTCCAGGGTCACAGAGCTGAAAAGTGACAGAAATGAAACTTACACCAAAGTAAAAGCTAAAGCTAATAATACCTACACATTAAATAAACACTGGAAATTAGTTTCAAGGAGAGTGAAATTGATTCTCAAAAATGCAGTTTTTTAGCCTTTACAACCACATTTTCTTCTGTTATATGTTTGCTATTCTGCTCTTTTTTTTTTTTTTTTCCTGTAAACAGATACTCTGGATCAACAATGCTGCTGCTGCTGCTAAGCGCTTCAGTTGTGTCTGACTCTGTGCAAACCCATAGATGGCAGCCCACCAGGCTCCCCCATCCCTGGGATTCTCCAGGCAAGAACACTGGTATGTTGCCATTTCCTTCTCCAATGCATGAAAGTGAAAAGTGAAAGTGAAGTTACTCTGTCGTGTCAGACTCCTAGTGACCCCATGGGCTGCAGCCTACCAGGCTCCACCATCCACGGGATTTTCCAGGCAAGAGTACTGGAGTGGGTTGCCATCGCCTTCTCCAGGATCAACAATGAGATTAACTTTTAATCAAGGAAATTAAAAGTGGATGGAAGCATGCAAAAAACTGGTAAGTCACATAAATATGTTTCCAAAATACAATATTATTAACACTTTTTCTTTTTTCTTTTTTTTTAATAATTCAATGTATTAGATCAAGGCATTTTTCAGTTAATAACCTTATTATGTACTTGCCTAAATATTTGATCTATAATAAAAGACAATGTTCTTTGAATGAATACTATGTCTGAAATTATTTATTACAAGATTTGCAGCAGTATATACATATTTTTCTATGCATTCTTTTTTTGGGTGGGCTCTCCTATTCAGTGTCAGTCAGTCACCTGGCCTTAGAAGGACCATTTAGATCATGATTAATACTTTTTTTTCACCCCCCTGAGTACATTACAAAGTTTAAAATGTTTTAATAGGCCAGTGTTTTATAGGTGACTTTCACTTTCACTTTTATGGCTCCCTGGTAGCTCAGTGGTAAAGAATCTGCCTGCAATTCAGGAGACCAGGGTTAGATCTCTGGCTTGGGAAGATCCTGTGGAGGAAGTCATGGCAACCCACTGTAATACTCTTGCCTGGAGAATCCCATGGAAATAGGAGCCTGGTGGGCTACAGTCCATAGGGTCTCACAGAGTTAGATATGACTGAAGCACCTAAGCAGCAGCATAGGCCAATAATCGAATTACTTGTTATAATTTGTTTAATAGTTATTTTGAAATATACAAGATTGCCCTGGTGACACAAGTACTTTTAAATCAGCACCCTTACTAACTCAAGAACATTTATTTCCACCTGGTAAAGATGCCAGATTATAATTAACCATTTCTGTATTTTCAGATGTTCAGATTTCTTCCACTTAAAATATATATCTTTTGTGTTTAAATGTATTTTCTATATATGGAATTTCTCAAAAGAAATCCAGAATACTATGAAATCTTAATATAAACCTGTAAATTAATTTTTGATAAAGCATTCTACCAAATTTAAATAAATTATTACAGTAAATTTCAATTTTTATACAAAATATGTGAAAAAAATTTGCAATTGGAAAATTTGTATGCATTAATTTGAATTTGTCACCTAATTAGTAAAATCAGAAACCTTATCTCCCTATTTTGTACAGACCTGCAACTTTCATTTATTCATTACTGGAAGGAATCAAAGATCAATCGATGTCTGTATCATAGAAGAGGAAAGTCAGAAAACAGGGAGTCACTTGGTAGAGTAGAAATTAGGTAAAAAGAGAGATAAACTCAGTCTCCAGTTGCATGGTGAGATCCTTCTACTATCTGCTGAAAATTCTACGAGTGACAATTGTAACATGGAAGTAGCAGATTTGAGCATAATTCTTTGAAGAAATTGAGTAACTCTAGGGCAATGGTTCAGAAATACTGATATTTGGGGATCATTTACAAATGAATTGGAGTTTGAACATCATCAGACTGGATTGAAACTGGATTGGTAGCCCCATTATATTGCAACCCCAGTAACTAAATTGAACAAATTTTCATGTAAATTATATTACCTAATCACAAAATACTGACCCAACCAGGGCTACACTTATTGTCAAATGATCTCTACAGAAATCTCACTCAGGTTTGCTACATAGAGGTTGATAGACAGTAAATATGTAGACACAAACCTGTTGTAGCCAGAGCTAAAAATAAACCAACCTGACACAGTAGGAAAGAAGTTAAGAAATAATCACACACTTGTACTTAGAGTGCGGTCTGTGAGCTGATGGCATTCCATGAAATGTCTGCCACTGGCTCACACTGAGAAAGATATGTAAATTAAGAGGAAGAATTTAGGAACTTTAATAGAAATATGTCAGTTTAAGATTAAAAGTATAACCTGACTCCTCTCATTTAACAGTGCATATATTGATTTAAATGATATTGAACTTGGGTACATGACACAGGGAGTCATGTACCCAGGTATCAGGTATCAGTCTAAGATGAATTTGAAATGAAACAAAATATGGGAAAAAGAAAACTATATAAAACATAGCTAGTTTGAGGAGCATTGATCTCCAAGATAAAATCAGAGCAGAGCTGCTTACATCTAAGCAAATACACTCTAAGATGGCTTTGCAAGTATTCAGCTCTACTCTAGCAACAGTAATTATTTTAAAAGGATGCACAGCACTGAGCATTAGGTAAGTTTTGGGAATAGGAGGAAATAATTAATAGATTATATACTATATATTGAAAATACACATATTGACCTTAATAAAAATAAAAACCAAATAATAAAAAGGTCAAATTATATGAAATATATATTACAGAGCTAGATAAATTGGAAATGAAAACCACATTGAAAGAAAATAATTTGCAAATTAAAAGAGAAAAATTGACAAGATGGTAAGTTAAATTGCTATAAAAAAGAAAGACCAAATATCACTGTAATGAGTACAAGAGGAAAATCTCAGAGAGGGCAAAGCAATTAGAGAGCAGTTAAAGATGTGGAAGACAGAAATATAGTGTTATTTTAGGACAAAATTAATTGATTAATACCCTTCAGTAAAATGTACTTGAGGTCCTCCTGGGGGTTGAGGGAAAACCTTGATTGTGAAATTCAGTTAAAAAAAACAAAAACAAAACTAAAATCATGCTCAAGGGAGTTTTGACAAAAGAGTTGAAAACTTATGTCTGCATAAAAACCTGCATCGTGTTTGTTTATAGATGTCTATGGAAGATTTGTTTACAATTGTCAAAACTTGGAAACAATAAAGATGTCTTTCTGTAGATGAATGGATAAATAAACTGTGGCACATACAGACCATGGACTATAATTTGGCACTAAAAAAATGCATTATAACACCATGAAGTTATATGAAGGAACATGATGTGAAGCTTAAATGTGTATTAGTAAATAAAAGAAGTCATTAAAAAAAAATCTAAAAAGGGTACAGTTTCATTTGATGCCATTCTGGACAAGGCACAATCTGGAGACAATAAAAAGATAAGTGGTTGCCATGGGTAGTGGTTGGAATGAATGAACAGGTGCAGCACAGAAGATGTTTAGGGCACTGAAGCTATTCTGCATGATCATAACCATGGATACCTGCCACTGTGCATTTATCGAAAACTGTACACTGTGCAACAGCAAGAGTGAACTGCAATGTAAACTATGAACTTTGGTCAATACAGGTTCATCAGTTCAGTTCAGTTCAGTTGCTCAGTCGTGTCTCACTCTCCATGACCCCATGAATTGCAGCATGCCACGCCTCCCTGTCCATCACCAACTGCCAGAGTTCACCCAAACTCACGTGCATCGAGTCAGTGATGCCACCCAACCATCTCATCCTCTGTCGTCCCCTTCTCCTCCTGCCCCCAATCCCTCCCAGCATCAGAGTCTTTTCCAGTGAGTCAACTCTTTGCATGAGGTGGCCAAAGTATTGGAGTTTCAGCTTCAACATCAGTCCTTCCAGTGAACCCCCAGGACTGATCTCTTTTAGAATGGACTGGTTGGATCTTCTTGCAGTCCAAGGGACTCTCAAGAGTCTTCTCCAACACCACAGTTCAAAAGCATCAGTTCTTTGGTGCTCAGCTTTCTTCACAGTCCAACTCTCACATCCATAAATGAGCACTGGAAAAACTATAGCCTTGACTAGACAGGCCTTAGATGGCAAAGTAATACCTCTGCTTTTTCATATGCTATCTAGGTTGGTTATAACTTTCCTTCCAAGGAGTAAGCACCTTTCAATTTCATGGCTGCAGTCACCATCTGCAGTGATTTTGGAGCCCAGAAAAATAAAGTCTGACAGTGTTTCCACTGTTTCCCCATCTATTTCCCATGATGTGATGGGACCAGATGCCATCATCTTCCTTTTCTGAATGTTGAGCTTTAAGCCAACTTTTTCACTCTCCTCTTTCACTTTCATCAAGAGGCTTTTGAGTTCCTCTTCACTTTCTGCCATAAGGGTGGTATCATCTGCATATCTGAGGTTATTGATATTTCTCCCGGCAATCTTAATTCCAGCTTGTGCTTCATCCAGCACAGCATTTCTCATATAAGTTCAATAAGCAGGGCGACAATATACAGCCTTGACGTACTCCTTTTCCTATTTGGAACCAGTCTGCTGTTCCATGTCCAGTTCTAACTGTTGCTTCCTGACCTGCATATAGGTTTCTCAAGAGGCAGATCAGGTGGTCTGGTATTCCAGTCTCTTAAAGAATTTTCCACAGTTTATTGTGATCCACACAGTCAAAGGCTTTGGCATAGTCAATAAAGCAGAAATAGATGTTTTTCTGGAACTCTCTTGCTTTTTCCATGATCCAGCGGATGTTGGCAATTTGATCTCTGGTTCCTCTGCCTTTTCTAAAACCAGCTTGAACATCTCGAAGTTCGCGGTTCATGTATTGCTGAAGCCTGGCTTGGAGAATTTTGAACATTACTTTATTAGCGTGTGAGATGAGTGCAATTGTGTGGTAGTTTGAGCATTCTTTGGCATTGCCTTTCTTTGGGATTGGAATGAAAACTGACCTTTTCCAGTCCTGTGGCAACTGCTGAGTTTTCCAAGTTTGCTGGCATAGTGAATGTAGCACTTTCACAGCATCATCTTTCAGGATTTGAAAGAGCTCAACTGGAATTCAATCACCTCCACTAGCTTTGTTCATAGTGATGCTTTCTAAGGCCCACTTGACTTCACATTCCAAGATGTCTGGCTATAGGTGAGTGATCACACAATCGTGATTATTTGGGTCATGAAGATCTTTTTTGTATAGTTCTTCTGTGCATTCTTGCAACCTATTCTTAAAATCTTCTGCTTCTGTTAGGTCCATATCATATCTGTCCTCTATCGAGCCCATCTTTGCATGAAATGTTCCCTTGGTATCTCTAATTTTCTTGAAGAGATCTCTAGTCTTTCCCATTCTGTTGTTTTCCTCTATTTCCTTGCATTGATCGCTGAAGAAGGCTTTCTTATCTCTCCTGCTATTTTTGGAACTCTGCATTCAAATGGGGATATCTTTCCTTTTCTTCTTTGCTTTTCACTTCTCTTCTTTTCACAGCTGTAACAAATGGTCTGTCTCCTGAGGAAGATGATAGTGGGGCTGGCTCTGAGTGAATGGCCTAAGAGAGTATGTGAAATCTCTGTTCTTTCTGCTCAATTTTATTGTGAACCTAAAACTACCAAAAAACTATTAAAAAATAGAGCTAATTAAAAGGATTCAAATTTTGAAAACCACTAATGGCTACAGCATCATTTAAATTTAAAGCTTAGATTAAACAATTTTGGGAAAACTTTTATAATTAAAATTTGACTCTGTGGGAGAGGGAGAGGGTGGGATGATTTGGGAGAATGGCATTGAAGCATGTATAATATCATATATGAAACGAGTCGCCAGTCCAGGTTCGATGCACGATACTGGGTGCTTGGGGCTGTTGCACTGGGACGACCCAGAGGGATGGTACAGGGAGAGAGGAGGGAGGAGGGTTCAGGATGGGGAACACTTGTATACCTGTGGCAGATTCATGTTGATATATGGCAAAACCAATACAATATTGTAAAGTTAAAAAAATAAGAAAATTGAATTATATGTTATAATTAATTATAATATGCAAAAATAAATTGAAGAATATAAGAAAGTGAGATAATGCTTATCTCTACAGTTTCTGTATCAGAGAGTTACTATTTAAAATTTAAATATTTAGTCATAATTATTCATCCAGTTTAAATTTTTTTTGTGGATTTAGTGCAGGTTTTCTCAGTCATGACACTGTTGACATTTTGAGCCTGATAATTATTTGTTCAGGGAACAATCCTGTGTATTGCAAGATACAGCAGTATCCTTACCCTCTGAAGACTAGAAACCAGTAATATCTCCCTATATCCCTGTTGCAATAAACGAAACTTCTCCAGTGAATGCAAAATGCCTCCAGAGAGACGACTCCTGAGACTATTGCAAAGATAAACAAAAAGATGATTCTTTGAGAAGATAAACAAGATGGACAAACCATTAGCCAGACTCAAGAAAAAAAGGGAAAAAAAATCAAATCAATAAAATTAGAAATGAAAACTAGAAATCACGACAGGCAATACAGAAATACAAAAGATCATGACACTACCATGAGCAACTATATGACAACAAAATGGACAACTTGGAAGAAATAAACAAATTCTTAGAAAAGTATAACCTTCCAAAACTGAACTAGGAAGGAACAGAAATTCTGAACAGACCAATCACAAGCACAGAAATTGAAACTGTAATAAAAAACCTTCCAAAAAAAAAAAGGCCACGACCAGATGGTTTCACAGGTGAAATCTACTAAACATTTAGAGAAGAGCTAACATTTGTCCTACTCAAACTCTTCCAGAAAATTTCAGAGGAAGTAAAACTTCCAAACACATATCAGGCCACCATTGCCCTAATACCAAAATCAGATGAAAATGCCACAAAAAAAGAAATCACAGGCCCATATCATTGATTAACATAGACACAAAAATCCTCAACATATTCTAGCAAACAGAATTCAAAAACATATTAAAGAGATCATACATTGTGACCAAGTGGGCTTTATTCCAGGGATGCAAGGATTCTTCAATATTTGCAAATCAATCAATCAATGTTAAATGTTGTGAAAGTGGAAGTGGTCATCCAATTGTCTCCAATGTGTTATTTTTAACTCTAAACTATCCATTCAATTCCAAGTTCTCTATTATACAGCAATGCATTACTAATGCCTTTATAACAATTTTAAGAAATGTTTAGCACAAATTACTGTAAACAGCATTGGTTAAGTGATTTTCTAGTTTTCCGTTGTAAAGAAGCGCAAATGCTTAAACTTTACTATTTTATTCCCAAGTCCTGGAAACTCATTCAAATGTAAAATCACATATTAATCACTACCTATGGAATGCTAAAGAAATCTTTATTGTAAACATTTATGAGAAAATTTGACACATCTCTTTGCTTTCCTTCTTTCTCTCCTTCATGCTCTGTAACACATGGAATTGTGTTAAAATGTGAGAAACCCACCATCTCTGCATGCTGAAATCCTTGTTTAATAAGCCTAGTTTTAAATAAACAATGATTTTATTTCTAAGTTGAGACTGCAAACTTCTTGAAAGATGAGGCTCTGTAATATTATAATATAGAGCTCCTCTTGTGGGTTTTGGACTGGGTTTATAATGTTCTCTTAATATGGTTTTTCTCTTAGAATAATTTCAGGCATTGCAATTGATCATGTTTATGAGTACTCAGGGAATTTTAAGTATGCAAATTATTTAGCTGACACATACACAGACTAATGAAATTTTACTAAATATAGAGCTATCATTATGAGGAACTAGTTTATAGTATTTTAGTATGCATATCCACAACATATATTTTATGCATTTTATTAATTGTGCTTTATTAATTATAATAAGGGTAACTTGTTTTTATAAGGTATAAAGTTTTTAAAAGCAAGGCTTTCCCACTGTGTTTTATGTGATAAACAGAAGTGTTTCTTTTGTAGTCTTCATTATTTCTCCATTTATAATTACAGTTTTCTTTGAATTTATCAATACTTTTCCTGTAGTTACAAACTATAAAAAGTGAAAGTGAAAGTCACTCAGTTGTGTCTATCTCTTTGTGACCTCATGGACTATACAGTCTATGGTATTCTGAGGGGTAGCCTTTCCCTTCTCCAGGATACCTTCCCAACCCAGGTCTCTGCATTGTGGGCGGATTCTTTACCAGCTGAGCACAGAGGAAGCCCCAAAACTCTAAGATAGCTTCTTATTCTAAAAATATTTGTTTACCTAAAGGTCAGTTTTCATTCCAATCCCAAAGAAAGGCAATGCCAAAGAATGCTCAAACTACCACACAATTGCACTCATTTCACACACTAAAAAGTAATGCTCAAATTCTCCAAGCCAGGCTCAGCAATATGCGAACTGTGAACTTCCAGATGTTCAAGCTGGTTTAGAAAAGGCAGAGAACCAGAGATTAAATGCCAACATTCTCTGGATCATGGAAAAAGCCAGAGAGTTCTAGAAAACATCTATTTCTGCTTTATTGACTTGCTAAAGCCTTTGACTGTGTGGATCACAATAAACTGTGGAAAATTCTGAATGAGATGGGAATACCAGACCAGCTGACCTGCCCCTTGAAAACCTATATGCAGGTCAGGAAGCAACAGTTAGAACTGGACATGGAACAACAGACTGGTTCCAAATAGGAAAAGGAGTACGTCAAGGCTGTATATGTCGCCCTGCTTATTGAACTTATATGCAGAGTACATCATGAGAAACGCTGTGCTGGATGAAGCACAAGCTGGAGTCAAGATTGCCGGGATAAATATCGATAACCTCAGATATGCAGATGATACCACCCCTTATGGCAGAAAGTGAAGAGGAACTAAATTCTTCTTGATGAAAGTGAAAGAGGAGAGTGAAAAAGTTGGCTTAAAAGCTCAACATTCAAAACGAAGATCATGGCATCTGGTCCCATCACTTCATGGGAAATAGATGGGGAAACAGTGGAAACAGTGTCAGACTTTATTTATTTATTTATTTTGGGCTCCAAAATCACTGCAATGGTGATTACAGCCATGAATTAAATGACGCTTACGCCTTGGAAGGAAAATTATGACCAATCTAGATAGCATATGAAAAAGCAGAGACATTACTTTGCAACAAAGGTCTTTCTAGTCAAAGCTAGGTTTTTCCAGTGGTCATGTATGAATGTTGAGAGTTGGACTGAAGAAAGTTGAGCACCAAAGAATTGATGCTTTTGAACTGTGGTGTTGGAGACTTTGAGAGTCCCTTGGACCGCAAGGAGATCCAACCAGTCCATTCTAAAGGAGATCAGTCCTGTATGTTCATTGGAAGGACTGATGCTGAAGCTGAAACTCAAGTACTTTGGCCACCTCATGCAAAGAGTTGACTCATTGGAAAAGACCCTGAGGCTGGGAGGGATTGGGGGCGGAGGAGAAGGGGACGACAGAGGATGAGATGGCTGGATGGCATCACCGACTCAATCAGATGAGTTTGAGTAAACTCTGGAGTTGGTGATGGACAGGGAGGCCTGGGGTGCTGCGATTCATGGGGTCACAAAGAGTCAGACACAACTGAGCGACTGAACTGAACTGACTGATATAATGTTTGCTAGTTCATGAAAAAGAGGATTACATGCAATTGCAATTCATTTTTGGATTAACATAATACTTCTCCATTACAGGTGAAAATTCAGATACAGTGATTGGTTGAGTCAGAGTTAGAAAATATTCCCTGTCCTTGTTTGAAAATGAAGGGAATGTTCAAGCCAGTTCTGAACTCTACATGTCACTCTGTGTGTGTTCACTGACTTACCTCTGGGTAGAATCCTAGAAGCATATGAGACTGCTAGAAGGATTCTTCAATCTTGAAGTGACTTATACTACTGAAAGCCTTTTATTCATTTATTTTAGATCTTTTAAACACTACTATTTAAATCTAGGGCTAGAAATACTCGAAGAAATTGCAGTTGCTCAATCCATGTGTCACATTTCTGCATCTTGTGTTCTATTACCACAGTTGAGGATTTAACTCTTCATTCCCAACCTCAATTTCCTCATCGCCTTAACATTTTTAATATTAATTACATGACAATTTTCTTTATTTACTGGTAAGTATTCATGTTTTGCTTATGAAAATAAAATTTCACTGCTGAGAGAAGCAGTATAGTATGATTACATTTCTTGTACAAAATTTTAATTTCCTACAGTTAAAACGTATTAAACTGCCTTTTTCATTTGTTTAGTCTTTAATGCACCTGTTTTTAGATTGCTGAGTCCTTTGTTCAAATTTGTTATTACTCTCCAGTGTTGTGGAAAGTCTATCAAACTGGAATACTGA